>NC_135305.1:4665829-4727649 GCF_048772815.1 Callospermophilus lateralis | reverse complement strand
TCCTTCCTTCCTTCCTTCCTTCCTTCCTTCCTTCCCTCCCTCCCTCCCTCCCTCCCTCCCTCCCTCCTTCCTTCCTTCCTTCCTTCCTTCCTTCCTTCCTTTCTTCCTTCCTTCCCTCCTTCCTTCCTTCCTTCCTTCCTTCTTTCCCTCCCTCCCTCCCTCCCTCCTTCCTTCCTTCCTTCCCTCCTTCCTTCCTTCCTTCTTTCCCTCCCTCCCTCCCTCCTTCCCTCCTTCCTTCCTTCCTTCCTTCCTTCCTTCCTTCCTTCCTACCCATCCACCCACTTATCTATCCCCTGTTTATCCTCTATCACTTTTCATTTCTCATACAATAGAGTGGACGTGACACATGGAACCAATCTTGGGGGAAGAGGGTAAGTCATGTTGGCCTGGTCTGTGAAGACCATGGGGTGGCAGACGGGGAGGAGAACCAAGCTCCTGTCGTCAGTGTGTCACGTCTGAGATCCCACGTCTGCAGGGGCGAGGCCAGCGTTGGCCACCACCGTGAATGGTGAAGCCAGCCAAGGTGGGACTGGCTAGCAGGCTGGCGCAGGGCAGATGGGAGAGCTGCCCTGAGACTCGCACAGCTCCAAGCCCGATCAAGAGACGGTCTGAGGAGGTGGCGTGGCCAGTGAGGGGGCTGGCGTGGCCAGTGCAGGGGGTGAGGCAGGGTGGCTTTCTGAGGCACGGAAGCTGGTGTTCACGAAATGGGGGCACTGGTGATGTCAGTGCTGGGCCAGTGGGACCCACTGCGGAAATGGCATTAGATCTGACGACCCAGGACCCGCCTTGACGGGCCCTTGGCTTTGTGGTGGAGTCAGTCCAGTTAGAACGGATGCTGGTGGGAGGAACGGGGCTTGGGGACCACACACTGTCCTTTAGAGGGTCTCGATATGAAAGGGCATGGTCAACCGGGGAAGATCGAGAGGAGTGTGACTTTGAGAGAGGTTCTTTTCTTTTTTGGTGGCTTTTAAGGATGGATACGTCTTTATGATCATGGAATAAGCCACAGAGAGGGAAAACCTGTGGAGCGAGAGCGGGTGGAGGGTTCAGAGGGGACTGAGTTCAGAGGGGACTGACCCAGGGCACAGCAGAGGGGACCATCCCTGAGACAGGCAGACGCGGTGGAAACAGTGGTCTTCCAAGAGGGGGAAGGACCCAGGGGCTACAGAGGGCTGTGACAGCTAGGGTAGCTGACCACTTACCCAGTGGCCGGGGCTTCCCAGCACTGAGTCGTTCCAAGAGCCAGGGGGGATGGTCTGCAGCCACAGGGAGGGGTGTGGGGAACCACCTCCACTATTAGGAGGATTGGGGGGGATGCAGTGTCCACACGGTCAGCCAGGCTTCAGTGAGAGGAAGGGGCAAGGAGGGGCCCGTCAGAGACGGCGTTGGAACAGAGGACACGTGCTGGGGACCCTGGATTCTAGAAGGCAGACCAGAAGGATCTGGGTGGATGGAGACAGGGCGCTCAGAGATGATCAACGGGACGAGTTTCTGGTCTGTAAGGAATGGCTTGGGGTCAGTGACTGCACGGGATGAAGGGTCACGAAAGACCCTTTTGCTGATAGGGCTGCTGAGGTGGATCGTGCTGGCAGCAGTAAGAGAAGCTTCCTTCGGAGGCAAGCGGGATTCCCAACCTTTCCAGTCTCATCATTCTGTTGGCAGTGGAGAGCTGGTGGCAGGCAGTGGTGCAGAGCT
Source organism: Callospermophilus lateralis (assembly GCF_048772815.1). NCBI lineage: Eukaryota > Metazoa > Chordata > Mammalia > Rodentia > Sciuridae > Callospermophilus > Callospermophilus lateralis. The sequence goes on along the minus strand of NC_135305.1, from coordinate 4,725,954 downwards.
CTGTGGGTGCCCCGGGCAGCTTTGCTGACCAGGTTGTCCCGGTACAGCTGTGCATGTTGTGTGCTGCACAACTCCAGGGAAGCAGTTTACATTCATTACTGTAATGGTGCCCCCATAACAGCCCTTTCTTCACAGGGCTTATTGTTTCTCATTTTACTGAAGGAGAATCTCAGGAACAGAGAAGCCCAGTGTCCAGTGTCTTTCCCATTCATGGAATCGGACCTTGATTCCAGCATTCGCACGCACTCTGGATCTCAGTGCTGCCTCGTGGATGCCAGAGTCCCTGGTCCCTCTGAGGCTACTTTAACAGCCCAGGAATCTGCCATTAGGATGAGCTCCAAGGAAGAGAGCAGCCGACACAGGAGGAGCCCTTAAAGCCCGCGCTCACCTTGACGTCACGGCTGGCTCTGATTCTGGTGGCCATTCTCTTGGAGAGTGAGGACAAAGGCGCTGGCCGCTGTGTGAGCTGGCTGAAGCTGGCAGAGTGCAGGCTCCACCAGGGGCAGTGGCTGACACCTGGCCGGGTTGCTGTGGAGGCCATGCCACATGGGTGTGTGGTTCTTTATCTGGGCCAATGGCTTCTCTTGGGAGATCCTCAGGACTGAGGGGCAGACCTGGCCACCAGAGCCCTGGGATCCAACGGGAGGGCTGACAGAGGCGGTTCCTTTTTGACATTTAGGTTTTCTGGAAGTCCTTGCTTCTGCCCACTGTAAATCTCTCGCTGTGTCTGGAACTCCCAAGCCCAGGGCCTCCAGCTCATTAAGTGGGGCAGAGACTCTGGTGTCACATCAGACCCCCTCCAGCTACCTGTTGAGGTGACAGCTTCCGGGAGTGTGACCAGCCTCGCGGGTGCACCCTGGCAGCACTTCCCAGACGCTCTTGACCCTGGCCCCGGGCTGCTCTGGTGCCTTGGAGTGGAAACCCAGCAGGGGCTGGCCCCTGGGCAGCTGGGAGGGACAGGAAACTGGCACCAGTGGCCTGTGGGCACAGAGGTGCTGGACAAGGCTCTCCTTCCCCGGGTGGGATGCTCTGCCCCCTTTTTCACAAGGCATCTCAGGGACGGAGTCCCTGGTCACCCACAGCCCTGGTCAAGTGACAAGGACCCTGGTGTTGGCTCTCCTACCCTTTCCATGCTACGATTCCTTCACCTCCTACGTGACATCCTAAATAAACAGTCACCTGCCGGCCCTCAGGCCCTGCCACCAGGGGCCTGAGGGAAGATCTGGGTTTGGAGGGTGGGCTGAGCCCCTGGCTGGGCCTCCTGGGGTTCTAAGCACTCCTGTTCCACGCACCCCAGAACTGCTTCCGGTGGCACCCGAGTGCGCCATTCCTGAGCGAGTTTCCGTTCTCAGGGGTGTGAGCCGCCGGCCGTTACTGCTTTCTTTCTCTCCCCCTCTGATGTGTTGTTCACCACGGGTGCATGGAGCATCCGCTTTGCCTCCTCTGAGTCTGTGACACCTCGCCTGGCGTCACCTCCTCAGCAGTCCTCTTTGTCCTTGCAGGCTCAGGTCCAGGGTCATGCGCCAGTTTCTCCTCAGTGGGGCAGGCTTTTGTGCCAGCCCCGCCCCCCCCCCCAGGAGCTCTGCAGGTCCTTGACGCTCAGTGTGACACAGGGCTGAAACCCCAGCCATGATGCACGAGGGGAGCTGGGGCGAGACCACATCGCCTCGGGGCCTGCAGCTCCTCATCTGTAAGGTTATCGGAGAGTTGATCTCCGGGATCCCATCCAGCTCAGAAGGGCTATTGATCAGCCTCTGTCTGGCCTCTGAGACGCTCACAGAGATGGCCAGTGCCCAGAATCTTAGGGCAGAGGGTGGTGGACGCCCTGGTTTAGGGGGCCAACTTCTGTCCAGCCTGCAGGGAGCATCCTCTCAGACCAGAGGCAGCGCCCACGGACCCTGCAGGGTCACCTCACGCTCTGCGGCGGGTCCCTGGAATCCACTCAATGTTTCTCGCTTTGGCAGCTTCCAGAAAGCTCTGTAGAACACTCACCTTTGATCATCCCAGGCTTCTGCATTGACATTTTCTTCTTTGTCTAAATGACTATTGTCTGGAATGGATTTGGATAGAGAGGCCAAAAATGGACCCTGCATCCACGGCTTCCACACACTCACAGAAGGGAATATTTCTGTTATCTCAAAGTCCTAAACCCTCACGTGTCAGTGAAGGGCACTTGCTGGCCCGGGAGCTGTAGCTCCTGACTCGTGTGTCAGGCCTTTCCGTCCCCCTCCCTGTCCTGTCCGCACAGGTGATCTGACCTCCTCGGGCAGCAGCTTTGAAATCCGTATTTGACTTCTCATCTGAGCTGAAGCACAGCACTGTCACGGGGAGGGCAGTGCCCGGCTGTGTCAGACCCAGGCCAGCCCCTGCCTACCCAGAACCCAGCGCCCGGTTCGACCTTCAGGCACGGCTCGAATATCACCTCCTCTGCAGACTTCACCGTCCCAGACAGGTCAGACGCACCCTCTTCCTTTTCCCCCAGATTACCTATCATTCCATTGCAATATATGTGCACTTCCCTTAGAACCAATATCACCTTGACTTATAATCATGCACAAGAGGCAGGATATGAAAGTGAAATTCTTGTCAGTTTTGGACAAGGCCCCAAAGGCCAGGCTCAGAGTACTGCCGTATTTTAAAGGGGAGCCAGATGATTTATATGGGGATGGTGGGAGGGCACTGAGGCTGGGCAGTGTCAGCTGATTGTCCATCTCTGGCCCGGGAGAGGCGAGGCTGAGGAGGCTGAGGAGGAGCATCCTGCGCAGAGCTCTCCAGAGCTCTCCCCCCTCTGCACCATGGGGACGGGAACAGGGAAACCACGTGGGGGTTCTGTGCTTCCCCCTGGGGGTGCAAAACTTGCAGCCTGGTGCCTGGGGCCCCAGGGAAGTCCAACACAAGAGTATGGGCTGGGGCTCTGAGGCTGATGGCAAAGCCCAGAGAAGAGGGTCTAGGAGCAAGAGTCGTCCCCACAGATGGCCCAGCAAAGCTTCCACTTCCAAACTTTCTCCTTGTGGGAGACGCCAGTCTATTCGGGGGATGGGTTCCAAAAGGATGGTTCCGGCACTCAGGGGGAGAGTAAGGGGGAGAGTCACCCAAGGTGCACTGAGCAGAGGTGCTATCCAGAGGAAGGGGTGGGGCGGAGCTCCTGGGGAGCCTCACAGGGACCCACAACAGGCTGGCAGAGGCAGAGGGCCAAGAGAGGGGCGGGAGCTTCTCAGTGCTCTGCAGCGGGCCCCTTGCTAAGCTGCATCTGCACCTACCATGGAGCACCTGCCCCTCCAGAGCTCTTCCCTGCACCTGCTCTTGCAAGGGCTAGAGAGGAGCCGGCAGGTCGGGGTGAGCCGACTCCAAGCTCAGCCAGGAGTGACCGCCCATCACCCAACTTTCCGAGCCTAGCCAAGCTCACGTCTAAGAGGAATCCATTCCTGGACGGCTCCTGTCTCTGAAACTCTTCAACCGAGGTGAGTGCTCACCTGTGCGAGACGGGTTCCCTGCGGCACCCAGGCAGTTGCGAGGGGCCTGCCCATGGGAAGCTGGACTTGACAGTGCAGAGTCCACCAGGGAGGTAGGCCTCAGGGTCCAGATGGCACCACGAGCTGTTTGACTGGAGCCATGTTTGTGGGATCTGGTCCCTGCAGATCAGAGTGTGTGGATGGGGGACCTGCAGTCATGCTGTCCTCTGGGGACTGGCTGCCTCCTGGCTGTGGCCAGCCAGCAGGCTGGCATTTAAAAGAGGCCCTGCCCACTAGAAGGGGGAAACACAACGCTCACTTATTCAGTTCCCCTTTAAAGTCAGCCTCCACGGTTGGCTTTGGCACAGCACTCGGGGGCTCATGCAGATGCGACACTCGGGGTGTACGCTCAGGGTAACAGGAGAGTCGGGTGGGCCCAGGGAGTGCATGCAGTGAGCCCTCAGGCCATGTGACACTGGGCCCCAGATCGTGGGGCATGTGTCGGAGCCTGCCCGGCTGCCATTTCCCTGGCAGCTGGACGCAGGCTTCCTCTCCCCTGTTTCTCCCTCCAAGGGTTATGCAATGAAAGCTGAGCCTGTGGGTGAGCAATTCACGAGGGGCTGGAGGACCAGGGCTGCAATTAGATGTTTCTGCCGCAGCGTGACAAGGGATTATTCCAGCCTGCAGAGGGGCAGGTGGGGACGCGTTCCCACATCGGGCAGGATGGCCTGTGAGTCACTCTCCAGTCTCACCAGTGTTTGCCCACACGGAAGCTTCGCTGGGCCACTTGGTCCTGATGCTGGGACAGCAGCCTCCCCCGGCCTCCCTGGCACAGCCTGCGGAGTGACCCCCAGGGCACCGAGGACCTGGAAGATAATTAGGTTTTGTTTTTGCTTATTGTTGGGTGATTCAAATGTGGCTGTTTTCTTGTCATTCCTGATTTCTAGAAAGTAGTCTGTCACCTTCCCATGTAGATGCCGAGGATGTTTATAGATTCTCAGAAAAAAAAGAAAAAAAAAAAGAACCTGACTTCTTTGAAAGCTGTTTTCCTTTCTGCACAGCAGAGATTAAAAATAGAAGCCGTTAGCCCTGGAGAGAGCTGGGCAGACCCTTCAGGTGCTGATTAGCTGAGAGAGTTTGGGAAAAATCCTCTCTCCTCTGTGTTCGGGGGAGGAGGCAGCATTTCCAACAGGTGGAACTCCAATTAAAAACCCACAAGCCTGTGGCGATTTTGTTTCTTCGTGGCACACACAGCTGCCAGCGCATGTAGTGGGTGGAGAGCTTGAAAGACAGACTCCGAGGCACAGAGGAGCCGGCAGGCGTGCACTGTGCACTCCTAGGTGACCTCGGATGTGCTCGACCCCTGGCTCCATGCTCTTGGTATCTGCAGCCTCAGGGCACAACAAGCAGGCCAGCCCCTCGGGGGTTGTGTTCCCTTTCGTGACCACGGTGGTCAAGTAACATCAGTCACCCACGCAGCCGTCCGCGCCTTCCACGGGTATTTATGACTGGCTTCATGGCGGGTGCTGTTCTAGGCACTGGGAGGCGGTTGTGAGCCCAGCAGCCCACATGTCTGTTGTTTTGTTTTGTTTTTTAATTAGGGGAGGGGAAGGGGGGATAGGAAGGGCAGCAGAATAAAATAGACATTATTATTGTTGCATGTATATAGGTGACTGTATGCCCAAGGTGGTTCTGCAGCCTGCACAATCACTTGTCTGTTTTGAGGCTGCGATCTGACTCCTGGCCCTTCCTCCTCTGCTGGACTGGGGTGTGACTCCCTGACCCTGAGTCTCCCCATCTGTCACATGAGTTCCTTGTGTGATCAGTGTTTCCTGAGTTTTCCTGGATCACTGGAATGCTTCATAGTCACAGCCCCTCCCCAGAGACGGATGCAGAGCCCAGGTGTAGCCTTGACTTGCAGAAATCGCAGGTGAGCCAAAGAGGCAAAAGCAATTCTAATATCTTTACTGAATCCAGGAGATTCACAGTCATATGCTTTCAACATGTAACCAATACAGAAGTAGTAATGGGATATTGGGCATGAGATATCATGTGCTGTGACAGAACTGAGGCCTTCTGAGAACCGGAGGCAGTACAAGGACACCTGCCTCAAACCAAGCTCCTCCCCATCAGGTCAGAAAGATTTCGGAGCTGTCCCTCAGAGTAGCAGGCTGGATGTATTGAAGGGGTGGGAAAAGGGGGGCACCCTCCCAAGGGACAGAGTGAGTCCCTCAAAGAGAGGAGGGATAGGGTGCCTCTCCTGCACCCCAGTTTTATTGGGGTCCAAGGGAAGTTTCCAGAGAGTCCCGCCCAGGCCCACATCTTGATTTCCGACTGACAGCAGGGTGACATCAGACTTCCAAGTCCCACATCCAGGACAAATGTAGGTCACCTTGGCCCACACTCACTGGTTCTAATTGGATTCTTAATCATAAATTCTTCCAGTTTTTATGGTTAGGAGGAATTATCTTTGTCTCCCTGAGTTCCAGAATCTGGTCTGTGAAAAACGTCACAAAGTCCCCGCCTTCGGGGTGACCTGAGTCCCTCTTACAGACATCATTTCAGGCCTGCATTTCTCCACAGATGGCAGACAGCTTGCTGAGGAATGTGACATAGCCTGTCCACTTAGGAAAAGAAAGCATGTGCAGGTCGCACAGTGGGCCCGCTGGTATTCCCTTAAGCTGTGCCCCCCACTTGCATGCCTGTCTCCTATTAGTATTAAATCTTCAAAATCTCAATTTTGGAGAGAGGGAAAGACCTCTAACATGGAGGAGTATGTTAGACAATCTCAATGCTCAGCAGCCACGTGGGGCTGATGGCCACCGTGTTGGACAACTCAGGTGCCCTGGAGTCTGTGCATTTAACGGGGGTCCAGGCTGTTCTTATGATGGAGCATGTGTGGGGAGACCAGGCTGGTGCCGCCCAAGCAGCTCCCAGTTCTGAGGCTGGGCTGGGTCCACAGGGCTGGGCCAGCGTGAGCCTCACCGGGGACTAGCAGCCTCAGCTCTTCACTCTCGGCCTTTTTCTCTGCCTGCTTTCCCCCATCCTCTGTGGTGCTCAGCTCACCATCAGGGCTTCCTGAAGACATAATTGTGCTAGAGATGAGACAAAGAAGAGAAGGGTCAGCCATCAAGGGGTTCAGGAGCTGTTGGATGAGGATAAAGCAAAAACAACAAAAGTCTTCAGCCAGACGAGCAGGCCGAGTGCAGGTGTGTTTAGTCCTGGGGACGACGGAGAGGCGGAAGAGCAGCACACGGGGACCCCTGGCAGCTCCAGAGACTCCGCCTCAGGACGGAGCACCCAAGGCCCACTGCAGGCAGCAGGATGCGCTCCCTATGGCATGGCAGAGGGGTGATGCAGTCAGGCAATGCGTTGCTTGAGTCATAGTGTCTTCATGTACTAGCACAGTCCACATCTCCTTAGTAAGTGGCTAAGTGTGGCTTTGGGAAGGTGCTTTGATCTCTCCGTCCACCGGCCCACCCGTGTATCTGTTCATCAAACTGAGGAGTCCATCTGTGAGGCGGGCTTCGCTGGAGGTCTACTTCCTCTGACACAACAGTCCCACAAAGTAGAGGCTGGTGTATCTACTTGAGGTGTGGGAATAGCCGGAGAGGTTAAGTGACTTGTCCAAATCCATTAGGCGGTGCGGGGGGGGGGGGGGGACTGGATCCCTGGTGCACCTGCGCTACAAGGTGGGTGGTTAGGCCATGAGGGCCCTGTCCTCATCCAGGGATCAGCACTATCAGAAAAGGGACTCAGGCTGTGAGTTCGACTTCTCGCACTCTTTCTTGCCCATGTGAAGCCTTTAGCAATGAGGTGGTGCAGCAAGGAGACCCTCACCTTATGCACCCCTTGATCTCAGCCATTCCAGCCCCCAGAAGCATGCACCAAATAAACTTCTGGGTTATTAATCTGGTCTTGGTTATTCTGTTGTAGCAGCCCCCAAATAGACAGACAGCTGGCAAGTCACGTTAGTGCTTAGTGCTAAACTCCGTGCACTTAACTAAGCTCAAGATCTTTACACAGACAGAACGTGGGGCTAGGTCTTATGAGGCGGACCCAGGTCTTCTTGCAAGACAACGCAAAGGTCCTCCTCTCTCCACGGAGGACCCACCACCAGGAGTGGACTCAGTGCTCCTGCCAGGCCCAAGTCCACGTCAGGAACCTCAATGTTCTTACGTGCAGGGTGTGGAGACCCCGCCAAGGGGTGTCTGTCACATAGTCTCAGACATCTTTGGCCAGTTTGATTCGTTCAGCTTTCTTGGGGAAGCCCAGTGACGCTCTTTAGGAGATGCTAAACCTTGTTTGAGTCTCAAGTGGACTCACTATGAAGACCATCAGGGGTAGTCTTTTCCAACATCACTGTTCTCAGCAGTGGCCCACCTCCTGTGATTCAGTGACCTTGGACCAAGCACGGGATCAGAATTGACAGCCCCCTGCCCATGGAAGCCCTTTCCAATGAGCAGAGTAAGTCAGAATTTGACATTTTATTTTCTGACATTTGCTGAGATGCCTGAAATATGTCACATTGGACGACAGAACAATTAGGACAAATGATGCTCACGAGAGAGTGGCAGCTTGTAATTAAAGACTAGGTGTTGGAGAAAATTATTCTGGGTGACTTTAGACGAGAGGCTCAGACTTCTCCTACTTGTTTTTTCTGCCTTCTCAGACATTCCAGTCCCAGAAGCAGGCACCCAATAAACTTGGAGTTCTTTGCACACGCTCTCTTCTAGAAGGTCCTCCTTCCTCAACCCTTTCTTTGGGGGCCACATTCCATGATACCCACAATGTTCACTAGAAGAGCTAAGCTTTGCTGGAGTGGAAAATAAGCCCTGAAAGCTCATCTGTTTGAGTGAAGACTGTATCGCTTGCTAACAGCACACTCTTACGTAGGTTGAGAGGATTCCCTACGTGGTCCCCTGCATGTTCTCCGACTTGGGTCTCCTGCATGAGTCTCCTACCCGGGTCTCCTAGTTGGGTCCCCTCCATCGATCTCTTACACAAGTCTCCTACCTGGGTCTCCTGCAGGGGTCTTCTACCTGGGTCTCCTGCATGGGTCTTCTATTTGGGTCCCCTCCATAGGTCTCCTGCATGGGTCTCTGATCTGGGTCTCCTGCATGGGTCTCCTGCCTGCTTCATGTCAGTGATACACAAATGCCGCCGTCTGGCTGGGCACCAATCACGAGCCACTCAAGCAGGAGCAAACTTTATTTCTGAACTCCACCAGCACACTCCACACACGCTCCCCGGGAACTCTCCTGAAGGCCACCCACACAGCTCCTCCAGGAACACACCACACACCAACCGGAACTCCCACCACCGGAACTTCACCAACCAACGCAAACTCTTCAGGAATCCCCGCAAGAGCTCAACCCGAACTCAACGGGAACTCCGTGAGACCTCAAAAGTCATCATCTTAATGGCTCACTGGCGTCACCTTTCAACCACTACTTCTGGCAAAAATGCCATGCGTCATCTAGCCTCGGCTGTGGCCCTCAACACACAAACTTAAATTCTTTCCATATTTTGGCTCCTCCATGTTAGAGACCTTTCTTTCCTTCTCAGTACATAATAAGGGAAAAGAGTGCAGAGATGATACTCATGCAGGCTTCAGAGAGTAAGGGAAACGTCATTCCTGCTCATGTCTATCCCTTGACTAGACTGGCTAGACCGTAAACTCTTTGAGGGAAGAATCTTTTTTATCTTTTTAAAATTTTGTTTGTTGTACATGACAGTAGGGGAGGGAAGAGCCTTGTCACCGTCTTTGGGACAGGATGCTTCCGTGTTTTCTCAACCCTTGCCTTCACCTCTCCTCATTTTTCCTGCTCACAGTGCTAACCATAAGCTTTGCTCATCAGAAGTGCCACGGCTCAGTGGAAGGCAGGCAGCTGAAGGGTACTTTGACCACCCATGTGGGCTGGAAGTCCCAGCTTGTCAGCCATGAGCGAGGAAGACCACAAAGCTATTGATCACTGTAAGAGAACATCCCTAACGTGGATGGGCCACATCCAATAGGTTGAGGGATCAGACAGCTCTTCCAGTTGGATGGCCTTTGTGTCTGTCAGCTTAACGTTACTATCATGAAATACCTGAGATAATTAACTTATAAAAGAAAGGTGGGGGTGCGGGATAGCCCTAGGAGGAGGACGTGGTGGAACAAACTGCTCCCTTCCCGGCCAGCAAGCAAGAGAAGAGGAGGGAGGGGCCACAGTCACAGGACCCCTGTCAGAGGCACAACCCCAAAGACCTGAGATCTTCCCCAAGTGCCCCGTCTCCTGAGGGTTCCACTGCTTCCCAGCAGCACCACCCTGGGGACCAAGCCTCCAACTCATGGGCCGCTGGGGACACTCACTCACAAGCCACCGAGCTGTGAATGGGGCAGGGCTCCTCCTGGCTCTGCAGCGGCCTCCAGTCCTTCAGACACCTGGTCATGAGCTGCGGTCTGGACTTGCCGCCCCTCTGTCTCCTATTGGCTCGGTTTCTCTGGACAGCCCTGACCAGTGGCCTGAGGCCTGGTGGACGTTCCCTGCAGCACCACCAGGCTCCAGGCACAAGCCCCCCGGGAGGGAGGGACAGCAGGACAGGGGCTGTGTGGCCAGACCTGACAGGGGCCTCGCTGGCTCGCGGTTTCTTCCGGCTGTGCTCCTTAGGAGTGCTGGCGAGGAGGCTGGGTTCAAGGAGAGGGATCAGGGTGCCTTTTCCATGGAGAATATAAAAGACCCGCAGACACGTCAGAGCTCCACCGTCCACTGTCTCCCACGTGCTCGTCCCCCAGGATCCCCCAAGTTTTAACCTGTTGCACCCAGTCTCGCCCTCTGAGGGGCGCAGGGGTCCTCAGGGTGGCCCCTCACGGCAGCGTCCTGGTGCCGCCCTCTCTGTCTGAGGACGTGAATGAGAGGAGCAAGCCGTGGCCCTGCCACCTCGCCCGTGATGGCTGTGTCTCACCCCGTCTTGCGGGAAGTGCTACATGTTACGGAGACGCGGTCTGAGATGACCTCCGTGTTTCTGCAGCTGCAGAACCGTCTCACGTGGACACCTGTTTCCAAGTCACCGAATTCCTTGCTGTTACCAGCTGTCTGCTGTGAAGCTCAGGAACCACACCTGAGAACACCCGAAGGCCCTCAGAGGGGGTCCTCGGCTCCGCGTAGACTGCACCAGCGGCCGGGGCGCCGTCAGGGCTTTCCCACACAGCGAGGGAGCACAAACCCTTCACCTCCAGATGGCAGTGGCCGCAGCACCTTGCCCTGGCCGTCTCTGGCCAGGGCCTCCCTGCCTTTGGGGCCTCAAGTCAGCTGGAAAATCAAAGTGGCAGCTTTCACACTGCGAGTCCCCAGACACTACTGGCCACTGGTGCCGTCAAGTGGATCCGTTCCTGATCACGCACTGTGATGAGGGTGGGCACCACACCACCTCCACCGGCAACCTGTCCCGACTCATGTCTGCCCTTGTGTCTGCCTAACACTTCAGAGCACCCAACCAGTCACATGTCCATGACAGACACTTTCAAGGAACAAAGGGTCACAGCCTAATAGTATTTGTTCATTTAAGTCTTGACAGCAACCTCATAAGCCCTGGAAAGGTTGTCGTTGGATGAAGATCTGCAGCTAACCAAAGGCAAGCAAGGACTCACACCTCGGGACACTGGGCACGTGTGCTCCTCAGGGGGAAGGCCACCTCGCTGGGAAAGGCCAGCAGTGTGTTTCAAGGACAGGAACTAATGACCAGAGAAAGCTTTACAGACAGTCATCCTACCCCTAGGTCAGGAATGACCCAGGGACGGAGAAGAAGCACCGGGTGTGTGTGCATCCATCTTGGTGTGGTGATCTTGTGTCGAGTGCCTCTGAGAGCCAGACACTATGCTAAGCATTTTGCGTGTTTTATCAATACTCTAGTCCTGAAAAGTCAAGTACTGGCCCACATTTGCAGGTGGAGCAGGAATGTGGCCCCCTAGGGTACGCTGCCGCTCTCCACGAGTTCCTGACCTCCCCCCTAGGGCACACTGCCACTCTGCGCCGAGTTCCTGACATCCTCTTGACCTGAAGTGCCTGTCGCCCTGCCAGCCCTCTGGGTCGTATTCCCAGCTCTCCCTGAAGTCATCAGTTTGTTAAAATAATTTCTGTGGCTGATGATTTTGATGCATGGGCTGCCTCCAGCCCCTCCCTGGAAGTCTATGGCCCGCAGACCCAGAGGCGGGGACATGCCTGCACATCCAGTGACCAGAGCCTGCTCAGCACCGAGGCTACTCCTCAGCTCCGCTGAGGTCAAGGGCACCTGTGGGCAGGTGCGGGTGGCTCTCCCAGGGCTGCACAGCCTCCACGACATTCTGTGGCTGAGGTCCCAGTGAAATCCAAGGCGGCTGGGACTGAGTGGTGGTCTTCAGACCGCAAAGCAATCTCCCTAACGTGGCCCAGGGCTCCCTGTGATCTGGCCCCGGCACTTTCCTCCATCCCTCTGGCTCCCGAGCCCTGCACCCCTGGAGGCTCATCCCACCATCCTGCCTTCATTTACCCGACCTTCCACTCCTACAGAAGGCACCGCACGTCACACTATTTCCTTGCCTCATTTCCACATTGGAGATTTCCATTTAATTCTGTAATTACTTGATCATGCTTTTCTTCCACCCTAGACAGAAGGAAAAGGGTTCTGCTTTTGTTCACATCTTCTCCCATCACTCACACCCTGTCTCACAGGCAGCATGTATCTGATCAATGTCTCCTGAACAAGGGCCTGGCCCAGTGGATGGAAAACTCAATACCACGCCGAAGGGACCCGTCCATGCTGGCCGAGTCAGTGCAGGACTGGAGGGTCAGCCCACTTCCTCTCCCTCTCCTCTGGTCTCCTGGGTCACCCGCTGTGCCTGAGAGCCCACCTGCACTGTCCTGTGATACTGAGAACCCTCACAGAACAACCGTCGAGTTATTTGTTCACTGAATCAGACTAAGTTTTAGGACTCGCACCCTCCCTTCAGCGGTGACATCTGAAACCCGGGACATCACCCTGCCTTTTAGTCAGCCGGAGTCAATGCCTGCTGGTATCTGTCCGCCCTCCTAATTCCAGAGAACCCCAGACACCGTCTCAGTGACGATGCCCCTCTCTACGGTCCTCGGGGAACATCAGGCCTGTCCCCCAGCACGTGCTCCCTCTGAGGGAGGAGGTTGCTTCCTGTTCGTGAGGGTTTGCCAGAGCCGTCCCCTGCCTTGCCCCGTGGTGGCTTTACATTTTACTCAGTTCAGTAGAACGTGCCAGCTCTTATTATAGTCACGATGCAGTGGGTGAGCAGCCTTGATCTCAGAGACAAATGTCCCCTAAGATGTGTCCTGAGCATCCTTGCCAACATAAACCGGAGCCAAGCAAGGATTCTGTGTGTCCATTGCTGTCCACTCTGTCCATCGGTGGTAATCGGCTTTCCTAGGTGGCCACTGCTGGCCTCCGTGGAGGTCTGCTCTCCAGCAAGCCACTGCACCAGACCAGCCTTCCCACAGGGTCCCCCGCCCCGGCCAGCAGGGTCGGCTCACTGTGAAGCAGAGAGGCTCTGACTTACCCATCTAGGGCTAAGATCTACATAGGGCCGTAAACGTGGAAGCCTGTGGCCCAACAGGGACCATCTGAGATCTACTGAGGTCTACTCACGGCCTACCGAGGTCCCCCAGGGCAACTCTCCTGATCAACCCTGCTCAGGGCAAGCCGCTCCATCAACAGATCTCCTTACTCTCCCTTCCTATGCCCAGAGACGGTTTCTAATCACCACGCTTTCCTCCACTTCCCGCTTCCCTGCAGTAAGGTTGGCCTGTGTTACTCGCAGAGCTAAGTGAACTATTCTCAGTGCAAAGCTGCGCAAATCGCCCGGCTTAGTCAAGAGTCAAGGCACTTCCTCCGCTCTTCTTCTCTGGCTCTGGCAACCCCAGAACCCTCATGTGCAGGCCGTGTAGGCCCAGGTTGGAGGAGGGTCTCCCCATGGGTATGAAACTTCTTAAGAGAATAAGCTAACCTTTGTGTGTGTGTGTGTGATGTGTGTGTGTGAGGCTATTAAAACTTGGTCTCTGTTTGTTACTGTGTCTTGGTTCAGCCTAACCTGACTGTGACATTTAGGCTTTATGTTTTCTTTTGAGAATTATCATATAGTATTCTCTCTGCCCAGCAATATATTTTTCTCTCCTATCACCTACCTATTCGTTTAAGACCCAGCACAAAGCTCACGTCTTCTATACAGCATCCACGTGTCTCTCTGGCAAAGCTACTTACTCACCAGCCCTGAGCATGTATATCACTCATGAACACATATTGATAGCACCGAACAGTTGTGGGCATATTTGATCCCCTGACCAGACTGAGGTCCATCACTCCTGTAGTCCCTGAAAGAGAGCTGGCTGGACCAAGGAACCCATCACCCAGATGAGGCTGCAGGGGGCATATGTTGAGCCATCTCTATTTCCACGAGCAACTGTGGAATAGAAAGTCCTTCTCGATACTCTCATGTCATCATGTGACCACTGGCAGGGTTCTGTGGTGGACTGAGCTTGGAGGGCCACAAAACAGGATAATCAGGGATGAGGGCTACTTTTGTTTCACAAGGAAACACCAGGGGTATAATCAAAGCCCAATACCAACTCCAGAGGACCTCAGGAGACCCATGCACGTCCCCAGTGGAGCTGATATTGCAGGCAGCTTCCCCTTCTGCGTCTCCTCACTGCAGCGAGAGGCTGACAGGTAGGCCTGCTGCAGGGAATGCTTTGGACATTTCTCCCCACTTCTTCATAGCAAATGCCCATCGAGTGGTCTCACCCGGGGGATCTGATCTGCCACAGGTAAAGTAGATCCACAAAATCAGTTTTCAACTCATTAATGCTTTGCAATCAATAAACAGGTCACGGAAGTTTAAAAGCATGTAGTAGAATGACCAAGACTGAAAAATCGAGTGCCACGTGATCAGAGTGGGACTTGGTTGTGTGCACGCGTGTGTACGTGCTCACAAGGGTGCAATGTAAAGTTTGTGTGTTGATTCAGGCTGGTGCATGCACTTTTCTGTCCTCAACTCCTACTTGGGAAGGTTTAGTTGATGTGCCTAATTCATTACACCCATTTCAGCTAAAGACAGAAGTCGAGGGCATCCTGAAGCAGCCACTTAGACGTAGTGACCATGTTGTATCATGCTTAAAGTCACATCATAAATCCCTGCTCTCGGCATACTCACAAAAGGTTGTGGGAACCAAGGTCAAAGGTTTGTGGAGGAGCCCATGACGGGGTCCGTGCAAGGTGGGGGCTTTTTCCACTGTCCTGGGTGTGCTTAAAATCACTCCTAATCTACAGAATATAAAAGGCCACTGCAGGTCCTGTAGGAACTGGGGCGGGCACGTGCTCCTGGGTTGGCCTGTGCATCTCTGGGTTCATCACACCAGCATTCAGTCTGTTTCCAGAGCCTGGTTTCTGGAGCACGTATCCGTCTCACCTCTGAGTAGACGTTTGGGTTAGCTTCTGCCATGAAACTAGCCATGATTTGGAGCCTAAATGTCCCCAACGGCCAATGCATTAAAGGCTTAGTCCTCAGTTTGCTGGCACTGGGAGGTGGAATCTTCAAGGGGTGGCGACTGGTGGGAGCTGCTGGGCCATGGGGACGAGCCCTTGAAGGGGACATTATGGTTCTAGCCTTTCCTCTTCTTCCTGTTATCATCTAGAGGTGCTGCGTCCATTGTCCCTGTCCAGCAAAGCAGGGTGGACAGGACACAGAGACAGCCAGGAAGCAGCAGGTTACTGCAAAAGTGACGAAGGTACAGAGAGAGACTTCTCTGAAGAGAAGGGGCCCAGAGCTGGGGATTCTGGTGGGGGAGTTGGGGCCTTTTCTTTTAATGGTCTCTGGAATTTCCTCCTTTCCTTATTTCCTCCCCGTCCACGGGCTCCTCGCTATCGTTGATTGATGTCCTCTCTATTCATGCATCTGTTTTAGTTTTTCTATTAGATCCCCCACTTAGGAGCATAAATATAGAAGTGTCCCCTGCTTGTGTCCTTGAGTGCTTTTGTCAAGCAGGAAATCGACCTCATCAGAAGATCCTCTCCTGCTCCTGTGTTTTGGCCTGCCCTGACCTCCTTACTCACCACCTTGTCCACAGGGTCATTTACATTTGGGGTGAGCTGAACAGTTTTGGAGGTTGCTGAGCTCAGTAAGCAGAGTTGCTGTGGATAGGCACCAGGTGACTCCGCCACGGGGATCCCGCCAGGTGCCCCTGGCCGTGCTCTGGTGGGGGCAAGCCCTCAGTTACACGACATTGTCCAGAGTGGAATCATGCTGCTGTCTCTTGGTGCAGCTTTGGCCTCTGGGGCAATTTTGTGGAGCTAGAATGTGTTTTCTCTGCTACTTCTGCACTCTCAGTTCAGGTGGGGGGACAGGAAGAGGCCAGGGAGGGGGTGTGCTTACGGGGGCTTGTCTGACCATCAGTGGGGCCAGCTGAGCTCATTGTCCTGGGGACAAGCAAGGACCCGAGAGATGGTTTAACCGTATGCATTAGGCCAAGAGGTGCAGCTCTCTAAGGCACCAACAGGACTGAGCTGTTGTCCTTGGCTGTTCTTGCTCCTCTCACCACAGATTGGGTGCCTTACACTCCACAGAAACTCCATCCTCGCAGTGTGAGCTGGACGTCCAGATGAAGAGCTGGCAGAGTCTGTGTCTGGTGAGAGCCGGGTTCCGGGTGCAGGATGGCTCCGGTCTGTCCTCACATGGCGGGAAGGACCAGCGAGCTCTCCGGAGTCTCTTCTGTGAGAACACTGACCCCTCCACAAGGGCTCCACCCTCTTCACTAATCACCCCTAAAGGCCCACCCCTAGCACCACACCTTGGGGGCTCCTTTCCACGGTTCAGACATGCCAGGTTGACCAGGCCCACTGGACGAGAGGCCAGATCAGCTCCTTCCTTGACTGATGACCCAGAGGAAGGCCCCAACAGGTCCTGTGCATGTCCAGCTGCTTCCGCTGTGAGATGGACATGGTCCACGCAGGGGTAGGGCCACCGCAGCTCTAAGACATTCCTGCCTCCTTGGTGGGCCCATTTTGGGGGAGACCAAGTATTTCCAGATGTCAGTTGTCATTGTTTTCTTCTTCTGAAAACAGAGACTTTCCTGGAAAATTGTTACAAAAAGTTTAAATGTCCTCAGCTCAGACACTCTAGGAACCAGCCTACTGGGAACACAAAGTACCTGCAACTCTGTTCCAGTACAGTGGGACTGAGAAGTGACCTCCAGGGCTGGGGCGGGGCTCCGCGGTAGAGCGCTCGCCTCCCATGTGTGAGACTCTGGGTTGACCCTCGGCACCACATAAAAATAAATAAGTGAAATAAAGGAAGGAAGGAAGGAAGGAAGGAAGGAAGGAAGGAAGGAAGGAAGGAAGGAAAGAAAGAATCTCCAAATTAAACCCTATTACATAGTCTAAGTTTTTTTTTAAATTAAATTTTCAATTGAATAATTGAGTTTATTAAAAATAAAAGAACATTTGAATATTATTTATCAGGCATCCCTTCAAGTGTTTCAAGCTATTACCATAAAAAAGCAATTGAAATGACAAGAATATATTTTTTTAAATCAGAATTGTGTATTCACCTCATTCCATAAAACTTTAATAGTTAAATACGATGTGCTTTTCATTCAGTTATTGTGAAAATGAATTATGCATAGGAAAATACCTGGTGCCTCTTATTGGCATTTATGAGCAGATGTCCGTGCCAATGGCTGCCTGGTGCAGCGGGCAGACAAAGGCGGAGGGGGCGGGAGGAGAGTGGGAGAAAGATGTAGGATATGATGATTCTGCTTCCTGACCACCAGCCAGGTCCGCAGCAGCACCAAGACTCAGGGGGCTGCAGGGGGCTGCTAGGGGCTGCCGGGGGCTGCCGATGCAGCCCAGTCATGCGCATCTCAGAGTGAATCTTCTGGTCACCTTCACTTTCTGGGTGTGATAGGTGTGTGCTCTCTTGCCTAGGTCACATAGCCTGTTGCTGTGTCTGTGCCCTCTAACCTGGACAACCAGGTGCATGTACCTCTTACCCTCTGGTGCACTGAAGACGGGCCTCTGGCAGAGCAGAGCAGATACGGGTCCCTCTGGTGGGCCATCTTCAGCTAGGGTGGAGCCCAGCTGGCTGGTCCCGCCTGGGTCTTCTGCGTGGGGTCCTGGTTCTGGATTCATTGTGTCTCCTGACAAGGCCCCCACACTGCCTCACACTCCTACTCCTACTCTGGGAAGGTTTCCTAGAGCCAGTTTGGTTGGACCACCTGCTCAACCTTGCAGGATCCGGCAGCACATGCCCTTGCTGTGTGTTCCGCACTGATGGCTCCTGGAGTCATCTCCATTTCCTAACCCACATGGTTGATCCCATTGATGGTTCCAGTGTGGCTGCTTGGTGGCCGCCATGCCTCCTCCAGCCTGGCCAGGCAGATCTGTCCTTCTGAACTTCCCGGGCCTTCCTGCTACTAGGTGGCTCTCTAGGTGTGCTTGACAGCGAAGCCAGATTTAAAGACAGGCAGTCAGTATAGGCAGGTAAATTGAGTCTGATGGGGAAAATAGAGTCCGATTCAAGTTTGAGAATTGGAAACAGCCCCTGGGAGAATGGAATGTTCATGTCTCCAAAGCCCTTTGATACTCCCCCTCCCAAAAAGGTTGTTAATTAAACAACTCCTGAGCAGACAGGGAGCTGCTCATCAAAGCCCCCTGGGCTGCCGCTCCCTTCCAGCCTAGCAACCCACCTCTGCCCTTCCAGCCCACTGCTCACCCACCCCGTGGCCATTCCACCAACATCCCCCAGTCACTGTACAGGATGAGGGGAAATGAACAAGATAAGGGAGAAGAATGTAGAACCCGGGAAACTTCAGACAGAGAAAGGGACAGGACTTCCTCATCCCACGGATTCCGCCTTGGACTCCCCTTCTTCCCCTGGGAGAAGTCTGCTTTACTGTCCTTTAGTGGAGCTCCTGACTCTCGGGCTTGCCTGGACGTGCCTCCCTGGAGTCACACTTCAGCACTGGGGGAGGCAGGACCCTCGAGGTCCCCGCTGACCTGCGGTGTCAGCGGGTGCTCTTGCCACTCCTCATCTGTTTACCAGGTGGCTGTTCTGACCCCGCTCATCCTCCTCAGCCCAGTCTCCCCCTGTCCAGTCCCCTTTGCCTTTGGGGCATGGTTAGGGTGCTCCCCACCTGGGGTTCCGTGCCGGCTCCTGTGGCTAGTGGGAGGGAAGAGGCTTCCTCTGCCCCGCTGGCCCCTGCCTCCTTGCTCTCACAGGAACCGTTGATCACAGCACCTCCAGGGCCGGCCCCCTGCCTTTCCCCAGGCAGCCGCCCCAGGCCTTGCCCATGGCTCTGCTCTCTCTCTCCCGAGGCTCTTCCCTCTGAAGCCAGTTTTCCTGGCTCCTTTGCTGGTTTGTGGCTTGACTGGACAGGTGGAGGTTCTCCACAGGGAGCACCCTGTTCTCTGTCCCAGGCAGTGTCCCTGGCAGCTTCCCCCCACAGGATCCTGCCACCACCTGCCACCACCTGCCACCACCTGCCACCATCTGCCACCACCTGCCTCCTCTCTCCATGGCCTGAGGCCCCAGCTCAGGAGAAATGCACACCCAGGGAAGGGGAGGTGCCCGCTCCTAACACCACTGCCCATCTGTCCTGAGCCTGGGTACCTCTGCTCACCTGGGCTGCCCCGCTGGACTCCCTGGCCTGACCTCATTGATAGTTGTGCCATGGATTTCACAATAGCCTGGGGGAATAGATGAGGTCCATACGAACATCTATGATGCATACCTCGACTTTGATATGGAATAGCTCCATAAATATTAAAATGCAGAGAATGGTGCATTTTACAATCACGCCTTTATTATTCCCCCTTTAGAAGGTGCATATATAAGCAGGAATTCTCAGAGCATTAACTGTGTGTGTCTGGTCTTGTTTTTACTTAGCTTTTTAAAAGTATGTTTCTCAGACTTATCTGACCACAGTTTCCTTTTTGTTGCCACGTCCAACTAGCAACCAGTGGAAAGACATGCACCAAGAGACATGGAGGCCACCTGTTCCAAGCATGTGGCCCACAGAAGACATCAAGTTTACTATCCTTACTGTGCCTCTTTCTTCCCCTTCCTGCAGCTTGGTTCAGTTCTGAACCTTCAAAGGAAAGTGATTTCATCTCTGCTTCTCAATGACGGGGACTTAGTTTCCTATTTGGTGCATCTTGGTCGAGTGGGCCCATGAGGAGTGCGGAGCAGAGTTCCAAGGCTCTTCTCAAGGGGAGCACACACCTGCTCGCATCGCTGAAGCCCTAACCTAGGTGCTGCTGCGAAGGGATTTTGCAGATGCAATCACCATCCCAGATTAAAAGACCTTAAAACAAGGAGATAAGGTTGGTCTGTCCTAACAAGACTACCCACAAAAGGAACAGGTCTCTCCCTGGAGAATGAGACTCAAAGCACAAGGGGTACTGGATGCATGGAAAGTCCCTTCCCTTGGCTTTGGAGGGTCAGGGGATGCTGCGGGCAGTGGAGGTGGCCCCCACCTACAGGCAGCAAGAAAATGGAACCTCCGTTCTGTGGCCAACCTGAGTATTTAAGCTCCAGATGAGGAAGCAGCCTGGCGGCTGCTTGACTTTGGCCTTGTGAGACCTTGAGCCTGTGAGACAGCGTGACAAGCCTGAGCCTCTGTCCTACAGCGCTGTGAGCTGGTAAATGGATGTGGCCTCGAGCAACTGAGGTTGTGGGCATTGATTATGCAGCAAGAGAAAAGTAATAGATGGACTTTTCTGTTTTTCCTTTTGCAGATGAGAAAGCCGAGGCCAGGAGAGGTAAAATGGGATAGCCCTTCATTTCCCACAGCACCCTGCCGGTCACCCAGGGGGGCCCACGTGCCCAGGCCGGATTTCTTTTCCTATCATCTGAATAGGATAATTGCAGCCTCTGGGAGGTGGAGAGTGGGGTCCCAGGCCGATGGCGAGGCCAGCCCTTGGTGCTCTAGTTTCATTATTTCCATTGCAACCAACATCGGTGTGACTGGAGAGAAGGCACAAATGCCGTCCTGGGCCCTGAGCCAGGGCGTGGCAGCCCTTTGCCAGGGACCCTGCTGCAGATTCCAACGCTGGCTCCCAGGCGGCCTCAACCTCCTGAGCAGAGGGACCCAGGTGGGGATGAAGGGCCTCCCTCTTTCCTTCCAGAGGCTGGGGCTCCATCTGTCTGTCCTCCCAAGCTCGGCTTCTGGCAGGGGAAGGTGCAGAGGAAACAGGCTTCGGAGGTGAATGTCATCGTCTCCCTGTGTCATTATTCCTGGTGCTGAGGCTGGGCTCATTATTTCCTGATATTCATGAAGTGAGCCTGAGAAGGAAAGATTCACATTTGCAATTCATCTGCAGAATCTGACTTTCCATCTCTCAGTCTGGCACCTGTAACTGGTCAATCCAGGCCCGATTTTGAAGTCCACGTGATAAGATTTGGAGCATCTCACACATGGACACTGATCTGCTGCCTGGACTTGGTCTCCTTGCCTGAAGGGAAGTTCACACCTCCTCCTTAATTCACTTCCTTAATTCACTTCCTAAGCTCTGTGACGACTACATCCCGCCTCTTCTGGTTCCTTCAGAAGATGCCCAAGCAGAAAAATAAAATATAATTCCTACTCTCAAGAAGCTTATAGAAATGAAATAAAAACTGCAGTTCACTGACATAATTTGAGATACAGGAAAGAGAGCTACTATGTAATGTCCCAAGCCAGGAGAAACGCTGGTGCAAGATGATGGAGTGTTTTTGTGGGAATCTTGAAACTCAAAATGGATCCTGAAAAACTGTGTTCATTTATAAAATTCAGTTCTCACTTCAGAAAAACGCTAAGACAAATACATGGATAAAGAAAACGTGGGAATAAGAGAAAATATCTAGAAAGGGAATACTACCTACAATCCCTCAAACCTTGAATACCTGTGGAGAACAAGTAGAGCAGGGTAGCCTATCACCTTGTTCATTTCATGCATCTCAACTAAAATTTGTAACTTAATAGATTTGGGTAACTTAATAGACAATGCTTCCACATACAATTTTTGAAACATGCAGATGTTATTCTGATGGAAGAAGGCATACCCCTAAATCATCTTTGTTGCCTACAATATTGCTTTTTACTGTCTCATAATGTAGTCTGTGCTCACTGCAGTTGGGCATTCTGGCTTCATCTAGCACAAAAACCTAAAAAGTCAGACTGTCACTGACCATGATGCACATTAGACAGCCTCTCTCCCAGATCAGGTGTGTCGAGGGGCCCTTCCGTAGGCTCTGGGCTGCTGTCTCTTTGCATGAGTTCTCCCACGAGTGCCCGCAGCACAGAAATCTTCTGTGGCTCATTAACAGAAGAGTCTCACGTTTTAGATGCTGGTCATGCACAAGCAAGAGCTGACATTCTGGTGAGCAAGGGTGTCCTGCAGGGGTGTCTGCAGGACAGGAGTCAAGGGCAGTGAGCTCTCTACTTTTCACACTGAAGCGGCTTCTGCAGGGTGAAGAGGCACAGAACCCAGATTGCCAAACAGGGGCCCAGCGTCCCCTCCATCTTCCTGTACCAGGGTCCTGCCCCGGAGACGCTCCTACAAAGAGTAAACTGTACTTTCCCCCCGAGAGGATGATTCAGCTTCTTATTAATTTGTTTACTGATTCTACTGTCTTAGTCTGAATAAAATTACATTTTGGTGGATCATAAGAATGAGTAATTTACAAAATTCATAGCCAAGCAGTCTGATAGATTTTCCTGGGAGAGTATTATTCTATTAAGTATTTTAGTATTTCCAACTCAAATGATTTAGTTTTCACATACCTGGGGCTGTGTGGCTTAATTTCACCCTCTCTGGCTTTGGATTTAAAATATTAATTATTATTCCCAATGTAGCTGAAGAGGGAGCAAGGCCATGACATTTATGAAAAGCTCTTTATTCTCCTAAACCCTAGGTGGACGGGAACCCTGGACAGCGGCGGCCGTGCATCTGGACACTGTTGAAGATGGAGCTTCTCAATGACACAGAAGTTGGAGCCGGATTTCGACGCCCACAGACAGTGCTGAGGGGAGGCGACTCTGCTGCAGGACATGGCGCTTTCTTCCCTTCAGCTGAGTGTGTCCCGAGAGCTGGGCTGACCTCTGAGAGCTGCGCTGACTGCTGAGAGCTGGGCTGACCGCTGAGAGCTGGGCTGACCGCTGAGAGCTGGGCTGACCGCTGAGGAGAGCTGGGCTGCAGCTTCTCCTAGCCTGCTCCTTCCCCCGAGGGCCAGTCCGGGCCATCTCTCTCTGGACCTCTCCTCCATCCTCTGGCCAGGGTCCTCTCCTGGAGATGTTCCTACAGAGAGTAAACTGTACTTTCCCCTCGAGAAGGGTCTGTGGGCCTTCATGTTGGAGCAGGTAGGGAGGCCCATAGACAGGGGCCCTGGGGCCTGTCAAGCGTCAGACAAATCGACTTCAGTATACAGGAGCTACATTCCAAACCATTTCAAAAACAACATTATCTTCCACGTGATACATCTGCGTATATTCAAGCTAAATAACAAACATCCTTCATGTTGCTTGAATAAATATTTAAGGGCTGGCACAGGCAGAATCGTCCTGCTTGAAGCATGACTCTTCTTCAATACTCAGACCTGAGGCATCACAGAAAAAAATTCTGCTGGCTGGAAGATTTCCTTAGTTCTTTGTCTTTTATTTCAAAATGACATAAAGACCCCAGGCATGCTCACAGATAGTTCCTTTAGCCTCATACATGCTATTTTCAAAAGTATTCTGTAAGACAAAACACATCGCATTCATTGGAAAGTTATCCAGTTTGGTGCTAAAAATCACTGACCTTCTCCAGTGTGTTATATTTCACTAAATGATATACATGTATAATTAAAATTGTCACAATACTACAAAACATGATTATGGAAATTCAAAAATTAAATTTTATAAAGTCTTTGAAGTACTTTGCCTTTGAAGGAATAAATTCCATGTTGCCTCATATGCTTAATTTTCAATAATTATGGTTTACCAACTATGTCAAACCTAAAGTTATTTTCATCATATTGGGCATTAAATTTTTGAAATAAAATATTTACACTTGAAAATGTTCAACATATAATATGTAAGCAATCTTGAAAGGTATGAGGAATTATAGTCACCATTCTGTGCAGCAGTCCGGCTGCAGCAAAATAACCGGCGGGGGGGGGGGGGGCGGGGTGACGAGGAACTTGTGTACGTTGATACAGCAGGAGTGGGAGCCGTTTATTGTAGGACAGGAGGGGTATATATACATTCCACACAGCTTATCTAATTAACATAAACTAGATACAGCAGTCAACCAATAAGGAATCTCACACTTAATGGCTCGCTGGCGTTACTTCACAAACCACTCCCCCTGGCAAAATGCCAGGCGTCATCCCGACTTGTTTACAGACCCTAACATAAGTTGGCTGTAAATGTGGAATTCTAACCTGGTTCTCGTCTGTTCCATTGGTCTCTGTGGCGATCTGTTCGCCAGCATGTTTACAATCAAGCGGCGTGACACCTCCATCCAGATTCTTTGTATGTTTGCTTTGATTACTCAGGGTCTTTTGGGATTCCACACAAACTTTATATATATATCTTTTGACACTGAAATTTTGATAAGATTGCATTCAATCAACAGATCACTTGTATAGTGATATTAACAACAACGTTTTCTCAATCTATGAACATGGGATCTCTCTCCATTTATTTATATCCTCTTCGATGTTTCTAACATTTTATAGTTTTCACTGCAGAGATATTTGCCTCCCTGGTTAAATTTATTTCTAAATATTTTCTTTTCTTATAGTTATTGTAAATAGATTGTCCTCTTGAATTCTTTTTCAGATAGATAACTATTAGCATATAGCAATGAAACAGATTTTTGTGTACTGATTTTGTACCATATACTCTTACTGAATTTATTAGTTTTAAGAGGCTTAAAACTTTGTTTGTTTGTTATTTTTTTAGTGGAAACTTCAGGGTTTTCAATAAACTAGATCATGTCATGTGAAAATAAGGACAATTTGACTTCCTGTTTTCCAATTTGGGTGCCTTTTATTTCTTCCTCTTGGCTATTTGCTCTTGCTAGGGCTTCTGGACTATGCTGAATAATGGTGGTGAAGGTAGACGTCTTTTTCTTCTGGATCCACTCTCCCTCAATATCTCCATCACAACAACAACAAAATCTCTCAAGTAAGCAACCTGATGATATATCTCAGACAACTAGCAAACCAAGAATGAACCAAGCCTCAAATTAGAGGAAGAAAATAAATAATAATGACCAGAGCAGAAATAAACAATATTGAGATTAAAAAAACAGGAAAGATTGATTAAATGAAGAGTCACTGTTTGGCTAGTGTTTTGAAAAGGAAAACAAAATAGACAAATGTGAGCTAGATCAAGAGGGGAGGGAGTAGACAAATACAAGAGATGAAAAGCAGAAATTGCAACTGATACCACAGAAATACCAAGTGCCACATGGACTAGATCTCAACAAACTACACAGTTTAAAAAGAAAGGGATAAATTCCTGCCACATACAATTTAGCAAAATTGAATCATGAAGAAGTGGGAAACCTCAACAGAGCAACAATGAGCAATGAGGTTGAATCAGCACTGAAAAGTCCCCATCAAAGAAAACCCCAGGACCGAAGTCCTGTCTGCTGAATCCTACCAGATATTTAAAGAACCAGCACCAATTCTTCTAAAAAAAAACTGAAAAGGAGGGAACCCTTCCCAACACAATCTGTGAGGCCATGAATCCATTGATGCTAAAGCCAGACAAGGACACAACAAAAGGAACACCTAGGCCAACGTCCCCAAAGGACACGGATGTAAAACCCTGCCCAAACACTAGCAAACCCAACCACAGCACACTGAAATACCATAACAAAGAGGGGCCACCCAGAGGTGCCAGGATTGTTCAACATATGCAAACTGATCAATATGATGTGTCACATTAACAGAATCCAGGACAAAACCCATATAATCATCTCAATAGACACAGGAAAAGCATTCGACAAAATTCAGCATCCCTTCATGATAAAATCTCTCAACAAACCAGTCATAGAAATGTGCAGCGCAGTAAATACCTCTTGTTCTTCAACCAGAAGGAAGTCTGTATGTGAAAGTGTTTACTGAAGCACAGGCTAAGAAACCAAAGAGAGTCGAAGGTAACACCACAGACATTAGCAACAACAGGCAGTTGCTCTTAAATCTAAGTTCTCAACAAACTTAAGTTTTGCCTTCAGAATGCACCATAGAGGAAATAGTAAGACACATCAGAGACTGTCAAAAATATTTGCAAATCATATTCTGATAAAGGATAAGCATACAGAATATATAAAGAGCACTTACAACTAAATAATAACAAATAACTCAATTTAAAAATGGGCAGAACATGAGTGACATTTCATCAAAAGGGTATATGAATGGCTGCTAAGTCCATGGAAAGGTGTTAAACATGATTAATCATTAGGGAAATGTAATTAAAACCATACCTACTAAAGATATCTATAATAAAAAATTATAGACACTACAAAGTGTCAGCTAAGATACTATAACTTTGTACATTAATGGTAGCAATGTAAAATGTACACCACTTTGGAAAATGGTCTGGAAGTTTCTCAAAAAGGTGAAATAAAATTCCTATAAGATTCTGTAATTTCACTTCTAGAAATTACACCAAGAGGAATGAAAATAGATGTTCTCAAAAAGAACATTCATCCTGTAGGAATATTCATTGTAGCATTTTCAGGACAGCTGGAATTGGAAACAACCCAAGTGTCAATTAACTTATGAAATTGGAAATTGAAATATCCATCCAGTGCAGTCCCATTCAATAATAAAAAGTAATGAACTACTGATACATGATGTGACGTGCAGGATTTCCAAGTGATGCTAGGTGAAAGTAGCCAGGCACAAAGAATCTTAGGCAAAGCGAGTTTGCAGCTCCAGATAGCAAATGCTCTGGGTGGAGGCTGGATGTATCGGGTGTGGCCAAGGGGGTGGTGGGAAGTTCCTGGGGTTTGGAAATGTGGATGTACTGAGCTGTGGTCAGGAGGACTCAAGCCTATGGACTTGCTGAGAGCCACTGGCTCATTGGCTTGCCACTTCTGGTGGGAAAAGTGCAGAGGCTGTCATGCACGCTGAGTCACGTATCTGTTGCTCCAGGTGGGACTCAGCCCCTTGTCACAACATGCTCACATCATCTTCTCCCTGCTGTGAGTTGCTTTGGAAGACTTCTGCCCATTTCTGGGCAGCTCTGGGGTTCCATTTCTAGTTGGGTTCATAAGTATTAAATACCTCATTAGAACATCATGTTTCTCATTCTGAAGACGGCTTTCTTTGGGCTGTTATTAACCACGCTTGTCAGAGGCCACCTCTCGTGCCAGCTGGCCGCGGGTCCCGAGCGCTCCGGGTCCATCATCACAGGCTGCAACGTCTGCCTGTTCTCTCGGGCCTTGGCTGCCTTGGAAAGCCGAGGTGGGGTGGAGTCCCAGGGCCTCCCTGCTGCAATCCCATCGCTCGGAGCTGCTTCTTCGACACAGAGCCAACGTAGACCTGACCTTGTTCCTCCCTCTGCAACTGGAAACTGCAGGACACGGGCACCTTCTCGTGGAGTCAGCTCTTCTGCACACGGGCCAAGGAGCCGCAGGCTGCAGGAAGCAAAGCAGGAGGCAGGAGAGGCGGAGGCAGGGCCTGAAAGGCTGCGGGCTCAGCCAGAGATAAGTTTCCGGTGTCCTGTTCCTTATTTTCTCTGGAGGAGAGTATTCTTCCCACCTTTGAGCCTGTGAGGGCCAGGCCTGCTGCCTTTAGGTCCCATCGTTTATTTTCAGATATTCAACAACAAACAAGCAAGTAGGAAAAATGTGGCTCCCCTCGGCCTCTCACCCAGACCCTGAAAAAGAAAATTATAATATTGAACTCTGGTCCAGAAATGTGATGAAAACAAAATTTTTAGTTCTGAGGAGGGAGGGGGGATGAGCTGGGGAGTGATGGTGGCCAAATGATATTGCTATATTGGGTGCCTGTGTGAATACGTGACAACAAACCCCATCATGTGTACAGCTAAAATGCAGCAGCAAAACATGTGGGGAAATTTAGTTCTGGCCCTGCTACTGTGTGACCTGAGACAAGACCCTGAAAGACTTCTACAAAGAAGCCAATGTTCTTGTCCAGGAATCTTTATCTAGGGAAGAAGAATTTGTCTTCTTGATCTTAGAGGATCTGCGTGAAACTCAATTACAATAGTAAATCTAATCGCAGGTTAAAATACTTCACAAATATTGTAATTAACGTCACATTCCACATTCCCTAAACAGCTGAAGAGAAAGTAAGTGTTGGTATTGAATAAGGGAGTGCGATGATTTATTCATTCGTGTGGTTAACGTGGTATTCTGACACTCAGGAGCACGCATAGGTGTGAGTAGGTAGAACAACGTCTCCAAATAATCCATCATGCAAACCAGAGACAGGAGTGGAAGGAGAGGCCATTAATCTCCATGCAGAGGCCACAGCAAGAGTTACATCCAATGCAGCCCACTCTGGATTGACTGAAGAATTGTAAAAGTGCCACTAGAAGGTGGTAGAGTTAGGCACAGAATGTGTCATTTGAGGAAGTCTCAGACCTTGCCTGCGTGCTCCTGCTCTGGCTGGTGTGGCCCCGGCACGCACCCTGGTGGAGGGACCCTGCTGCAGACACACTGGCCTCCCTGGCCCGCCCAGACACAGTGGTCTGGAGCAGGGGCTGCCGGTGCACCTGTTCCTGGTCTGCACGGTTCTGCAGGTTCAGAAGATGCCTTTGAATTAGATGTGGTTTCCATTTAATGAAAAGATGAGGTTCATAGCTTAATAATGCTTTGTTGTGAGAAGTAGCTGATTTCCCTGGGGTAGGGTGGGAAGCTGAGTGGAGCCAGGCAGATCCCTCCTTCCTAGGTCGCAATCTGTAGGATCACACTGTCTACCCATCGTCGCCGTCCACTGGCCCCCCTGAGCTTGGGTTTGGGGGCAGAAGGATGAGACGGAAGTGGCAGCTACATCATACATGCACACCAAGACCCTACGTGAGTGCAGTTTGCCTGGGTCGGCTCTGCTACTTCACCAATGAGACATCGAATCCTTGAAGAGTGACCTCAAATCAGAGCGACTCTGTGCCTGCCTCCTGGGATCACTCCCCCTCCTCAGGGGCCCCAGCCGGCTTTCTTCACTCTGGGTGCAGCAGGCACGTGCAGACACTGGCAGCCTCCGTAGGCAGGGTGGTGGTGGAGGTCGGGGACCTGGCATCTGCCACCTGAGGGTCCCATCCCAGCTGTGCACCTCTGATCCCTGTGCCACGGAGCAAGTTCCCCAGGAACTTGAGTCTTCGGTTCCCTCATTCGTTAAGTCAACATAATAATAGTAACTGTGCCCCAGGAGAGTTGTGAGGATTCCGTGAGACGGCAGGTGTGTTTGGCTCATGGAAGTGCTCAGTCAGTGGTAGATATGTTGAAAACTTATTCATCCTTAAAGGAAAAAAAAGAACAACTGTGAGACTTTGCTATTATCCCTGGCGTCTAGCAGAACCAGTGAGTGGTACATAGTAAATGTTCAGCAAATATTGGCGGAATAGATGAATAAACAAACATATCCTCTAGAGATAAAGTTGCATAGAAATATGCATATCCTACCTCCTTCCAAGAATAATGTTAACACAAGAATAATAGAAAAAAATTTAATGGGAAAATAAAGGGAACATTACATTGAGAGATTCTAACAAGGAATAATATTGATCTTAAACTGCAGCAATAAACACATGCACCATACATGTTTGGGCTGCACCTAAGAAATCGGAGGAGCAGAACAAAGTAGTGAATGACATGGTCTTTGGGATCAGCTGCTTTGGTTCAAAGCCTACCTCTGCCACTTTCTGGTGGTGTGACATTAGCTATATGCCCGCCATCTTGGTGCTACCATTTTCCTATTTGTGTGTATCTCATAGGACAAAGAGGACCAAGTAGGTTAATTTGTATAAAGCACTTTATGCTGCTTACTATGAGTTACTGAGTTACTGTTTTAATGTTTGTTATCACACTTTTTTTTTTTTTGCTTTTCATTAAATTCAGGTATTCATCATCTCAAAGATGCCTTAATAATCTTCCTTTTGCTGTGGGATTTAAATCACAAATTAAATCAATCCCCAGGATTGTGATCACTTTGATGGTGAGATTTGCATGTGGGAAACAATGAGAGCCCCAACATCTCAGGTGAAAACGACTGGTGGGCTGTGCATGCCCCAGGTGGGGGAACTGAGGACGCTGGGGAGGTTGAGGCTTGGCTCTCTGTGGACAGCAAGAGTGGCTGGTGGGGATGACTCGTGGAGAGATGGGGGCAGGTGCACGAAGCTGTGGAGCTGAAATGTAAAGGGAGAGAGCAAAGGGAAAGTCTATCCAAGGTGGAGGCTTCCTGCAGGCAAGAGGCAGGACAGGGACCTGAGCTGACTTTGGAAGGTCCTGGACAGAGGGACTGGTGTCTGCTTTCTCTATGACCTCACGGGGAGATAAATCTTGCCCCAGGATTTCAAGATGCAAATAAGCTGGCCAGGAAGGGTGACCTTGAGCTATAGGAGCAGCCAGAACAGAGTGACCCTCCTGGTGCCCTGGACCCGCAGCCTCTTCCCACTGCACTCTTGTCTGGGAGCTCACTGGGCTGCTCCCTGAATCCCCAGGACCTAGCTCAAGGCTTGGGCACTGCAGGCACTCCATTCTGGGTTGACCCAGGGACGGAGACTGCTGGAAGCAGACCAGGCATGCAGAGGGCCCAGGAAGGTGTGCAGGGGCTGCCGCCCGGGGGAAGGCCAGGGCTGGCAGCCACGCTCTCCTCCTCCACAAGGGCTTGCTTTGCCTGAGTGTGCCCCTGCCTGAGGCCCCGGCTTCCCAGAGGCCTTTCCTAGAAGGGACAGAGTCAGCAGGAGTCTGAGGCTCAGCCTGGAGGTGAGCCATGGACACCCTGAACTGAATGTGATGGCGGGTGCTCTGTCTGGTACACGGGAGGCTGTGGGAAGGGGCGGTCCTGGGTCAGGAAGCAGAGGGGGTTTCTAACCCCAGGTTTCCAGCTTTGCTCCAGGTCTCTGCTGCTGTTGACCTCAGGTCTCCAAGTCAAGCTCCCCCCCTGGGCCAGAGACCCCCCAGAATGGACATGCCTGTGGTCTTGATGAATGTTCCCTCCAGGGCAGGGCAGATGTGGCAGCTCATGTCACATTGGCAGGAATTCCGGCAAAGCTTGTTCCTGCAGTTCCTGACCACTGGCCTTGGCCCTGGCCCTGGTGTCACCAGAGTGGGTTTCCCTTCTCTCCCCACAGCCCCTCCCCTGCTGCCATCGGTGAGCGGGATTTGTCGAAGACGGCCTCTTCTCCTTTTACCCACACCTTTTCTCTTTTTCTGGACAGATCTTTTCAGGACAAAGAAGCAAATGGGCTTCCTGGACATTTGTTCACCCTGGGGCGCATCCCTCACGCACGGCAGGTGGACAAAGCCCTGTGGACGGATACCAGCCTCTGGCCCAGGCTCGGGGGCACCTGATGGTGAAGCCCTGAAAGACCCCAAAGGTGACCTTGCCTGGGGAGGGAACCAGCCCTGGAATGAGCTGCAGGAGAGCTGCGACCTCTGCCCACCGGCCAGCGCTGGGCTGGGGGCTCTAGGCCTGGAGGCCAGCCAGGGAGGCTCGTCCCCTCAAACCTGTGCTGCTCAGCTACGGAGATCAGACCCCTGCATCCAGGCAGGCCCTTGAAGAGCATGCAGGCTCGGGGCCAACTTGAGAAGGAAAAGGTTGGACAGACATTGTGGGGTCTGCCCCCAGGGTCCCGGAGGTGGGTGGATGTGTGGTTGGTGTGTGCGGAGGCAGTGGACCATGGCCAGGCTGGAGCGGCTCCCGCTACCAGGGCTGGTCCCCTCTGATTGCCACGTCTCAGTGAGGTGCCTCCTTTCAAGCTTGTTTTGCAAAGTGTTGTGCTGACCGCCACCTGTGAGTCCATCTGTGTGCCCATAGACCATGGCCTCTGCCACCGGCTCCCCCCACACAGGTGTGCAGGCCACAGCCTGTTGCCAAGGCTGTGCCAGAATCTCCGCCTGGGAGCAGAGATGCCAAGGGTCCAGGTTGGCAGGTCCCCGTGGTCCCCTGTCAACCCACCCTCCTCACCATGCACCATCGCACACACACACATGGCAACACAACACACACTCCACACACCCACCACAGGAGACAAAATGTGTACTACATGATACACAAAACACTCTACGTGTACAGACATCTCACTTGACACACACAACACACACGTGAATACACATTCCACACATGGCGCACACGCACACACACACACCCCCCACCTAGGACATACAACACAACACACAACACACACAATATGTGCTGCACACGTGGCACAGCCACACCACACACACACACACACACACACACACACACACACACACACCTGTTGCAACGGGACTCCTCAGGCTGCTCTGGCAGCAGAGCTGGTCCCCCTCCCGGGTGCGGGAATCTCTGCAGGACTCAGGCAGGTCGCTGAAGCAGGTTGGAGAAGTCACTGGTTCTCAATGGCCGCAGCATTGCCTCATGGACTCCTGTCCATCAGGGCTGCCGTGCTCCCTGGGCTCCTGGTCCTTCTTCACCCATGTGAGGCATGGACATTTTGGTGGGGCAGGTGTTGCTCATTGTCCCTCAAATATGCCACCACTGGGGAAATCAGAGAGGCCTGGACACAGCAGGCTAGGGAGGGCACATCCACACCCAGCACCTGGCTTCCCCTGAAGACGGGCCTGTGGGCCGTGAGCCTTGTGAAGGTCATTGCTGGGCAGAGTTTGGTGGGAATATCAAAGGGGTGAAGTGATGTGAATGGGGGTGGTTTACACTGAGAATCTGCTGCCCGCTCGGGAGGGTACTGTGAGCCCACGCCGATCCAGACTGCGGGTTGGAGACTGGGCTGGTTGCTTCTCTGGGAAGCCCACCCACATCCTGCTCTCGCTCCAGCCTCCTCCTCAGTGCACAGGACTGTCATCCTCTGCTGCCCAGGCCAGAGACCAGAGAGGGTCATCCTTGCTTCCCACTCACCCTCAGCACTGAGGGGTAATGGTCAGCCGTGAAGGCTGACCCCCCCACGTGTCCTTCAAGAACTCTTAGCTGTCCCACTTCCAGTAGACAGTTTAGTAGGGGGCAGTGGACAGGGAACCTGCCCTGAGTGGCCGGCGGCCTGCGAGCGGCCTGACTTGGGAGGCTGTGCTGGGATACCTTCCTGAGCTCCAGGCTCTGCACAGGAGCCAGAGCCTTCTGAAGACCCGAAAACGTGCCCTTTCCAGGAGATCCACAAAAGACAATGAGCAAAAAGGACAATTCATACCGAAGTTTCCTCACGTCTTCATTTCCTGAAGTTTTTAAATAGGAAGTTGGAGACATCCACCATGCCAATAGCAGCCACGTGCAGTTGCTACGGAAGAATCACCCCTACAGCTGCCCTTGTGTGCAGGAGGGGTTCAGATACCGCTGAGGGAATGCACCAAGCATGCATCAGCACCTGTCCAACCACCAGCTGCGGTGACGAGCTCGTTCCTGAGTTCTTACCATGGCCCTCTTACCAGTCGGCAGTCACAATGGCCAGACACTGCATCAGGGTTACTGTTCTATTCATTTCTTAGGAGCTATCAATCAAAAAAATTGGAATCACCCTGTGAGGCTACAGTTGTCGTAAAGCAGAAAAACACAGGAAGAGGTGTCGTGTCACGCCACAGGCAGTTAAATACCTGAGGGCTGTCTTTGACCATCTTATCAGCAGATATTGCTGAGTGCTTATCTCAGTTTTAGACAACAAATCAAGGGCTGGGATAGAGTCATGAAAACTTTCCAAAATAGCTCTGGTAGCCCATGTCCTACCAGGAGGCACAAAGTAAGAGGCATTATAAAGATCATACACACATATGTGCAGGTATTTTGTGTACATATGTGATATACCTATATGTGCTCACACATGAAATGTTTGGTTGTAAACACCATGGGAACAACTTAGGGCAGAGCCTGGGTGACAGAAGTGCCTATGGTGAACTGCAGTTTTGCATCGAGTGTCCGTGTGCACTTGCAGGGGTCAGAGAGTTAGCCATGTGACATCTAGCGCCCAGCACCTCGGGTTGACAAGGGAGTCGCCAGCTCCGTGGTCCAGTTGTGCAGAGGGTTTCTGGCAACCAGGGGCCCTAGCGCACGTGAGGCAGATGAGGAGCACTTTGGTGGCTTGGGAGACGTGAACAAAGACAGCGGCTTGCTTCTCTGTGGGGCAGTTTCAAGAGTCCCGACAGAGAGCTTAGCTGAGCAGCCTTTCGGTGGCTAAGACCTTAATGGGGTCACAGTGACTTTTTTTAAACAAGGTTTTCAGTGCTCACAAGGGCTACTATTTACTTTCAGTTCAAAGTGGCAGCTTGGCAGGGACTCAGGCAGGGGTAGCTGGGAGGCCACCTTTGCTTTCAGCCAAGCACTGAGTCAAATTGAGGCCACGTCCCCTGGAGGTAAGTGACAGGCTAAATGCTGAGAGGATGCCCAGTGCCGTGACATTTGGCCAGGCACTGGAGAATCGTGCCAGCTGCCCATGTGGTGGCACAGGTCCCACACCTGGCACTTGTGGCATGGCAGACAGATCTTAAGTCACAGCTTCATGCTGCCACTCACAGCCTGTGTGGTCTTGGGCAACTCAGGAGACTTTCCTTGTTTTTCCAAGTGGCATCAGTTCATCCTGTGAATGATCCGACAAAATTCTGTTGAGATAATGGATGCTGAGCCTCTGCGGCAGCCCAGCTCTAAAGTGCATGTTAAATTTTAATGACGATAGCAGTTTTTATTTTTGAAGCCAGTAACGCCTTGATCTAAAGGAGAGCTTTTCTAATGATGGAGTTCTCAGCCGCAGACCAGCAGGGGGACCATTTTGGGTCCTCCTTCTTCTTTGAGCCAAACCACTTCACACATTTTGCCACAGGAGCGGCCTTTCTGCACACCTTCCTGCCTGTGCCTTGCTGACGCATCCTGCGAGCGGCTGATGGAGGGGCCTCGGAAGACCTGCCCACCAGAAAAGACCCTGGCCACCAGACAGGGCCATGTGCAAAGGCTCCTGCTGTGGAGGAAGGTGGGGCCACGTGCTGGCCTCTCCCCAAAATGTGTACACCACGATGAAGAGGCCGGCTGGCATTGGAGCCTTGGCATGTCACCATCAAGACCACCGAGATGGCATTTCCTTACCCTCCGTGTGCACCCTGGGCTCCCTCAGAGACTGACAGTGAGGTCACTGGGCCTGCAGGCTCTGTGCACATCTGCCGGGGTCACAGCTGTCACACAGCGTGACTAGTTTCCTCCTCAGACATGGGTCACCTGCATGTAAGTGCAAGGCACTTGGCAGAGTCCAGCTGCTGGCTGGGTGGTGTCACGGGACCAGTGTTCTCTCCCTCACGAGTGTGACCAGCTCTGGGAGCGAATGCTCTCCTCCCACGGAGGAGGAAGGTGGCCTACGTGAGCCCACACCTGTGTCCTCACAGCCCAGAACTGGACAGGAGACGCTGGAGGGCTTCCTGGAGAAGCAGACCCAGGCTCTGTCCTATACATAAAGAGAACTGTGACAAGAAGGCTCACCCTTCTGGAGGCTGAGCAGTCCCAAGACCCGCTCTCAGTGAGCTAAAGACCCAGGAGAAAAGATGGCCAGTTCCAGGATGTGTCCAAAAACCTGAGGACCAGGAGAGCTGCCTGGGGCACTCCAATCCGCAAGCCAGCAGCCTCAAGAGCCAGGGAGAGCCAAGCTCTGTCTAAGTAAGGAAGACTGCAGCCTCAAGCACAGGCAGGGGCAGCTCCTCCCACTCCCCGGTCGTGAGGCCTGTGTTCTAGCCCGCCTTCCACTGATGGAAGGAGGCCCACCTACATAAGGGAGGTCATCTGCTTTGCTCTCTATCAACCAAAATGTTTGTCTCATCCACAAATGTGGGAGACCAACCTTGCGCGTGACTGAGTCACTCCCTGGCTGGGCGATGGAGGTGTCAGGCAGCAGCCCTACTGCTAGATGCCCTGCCCTTCTGAGGGATGGTGTCTTCGTGCATGGGCGTGTCTTCCTACAGCCCCATGGGTGGAGCTAGGCTCACCTGTTCCTTTGTAATATAACCCCTGGCCCTGTTTAGGAGAGAATGTTCCATGGAAGGGCCTTGTGTGTGTCCCCTACTCTTATTGTGCCCTGGGGTGTGGCCTACCTAGATGTCAGTCAACCTGCTGACAGCAGATGTCATGAAGCTAGACTCAGCCCCCTGAAACCTGGCCCCTTGCCTCATTTGAACAGCTTCTTCTCAATATAAGGGGTCAGCACAAGCGGGCTCTCTCTCTCTCTCTCTCTCTCTCTCTCTCTCTCTCTCTTTCTACGGATCCTTAAGGTCAGAGTAGCCATCATAGGACCCCCAAAGAAAAAGGTATCTCTGTCTCTTGTGTGGTTATTTCATGGAGCCCAGTTAGCCCAGTTCCCCTGGAGTGACCCCGAGTGTTTAGTCTCGAACAAAATCCGGCAATTGGCGACCCTGGGTGGGCAAAGGCTCTGAGTGCTTAAGCCGCAGGGACAAAGCGGCTCACAAACTCTTCCAGATGCCTCCAGAATAAGGTTTGACAAGTGGCAGGGCTTCGTGGCCCAGGCAGGTCAATACCTCAACCCTCCTCTCAACTTTAGATACTAATCTCACAGAGGTTCTGTTTGGCCTTGTGTGGCCCAGGTCCACCGTGTGGGCCCATCTCTGTGGGCAGAGAGATAGAGGACCCTCATGGACTCTGTCAATGAAATCCTGCAAGAGTTGCCCCCCGCAGACGGGGGCCGTCTGGACCAAGCAGAGAAGAGCCGTCGCAGCTGAGGCTTTGCGGGTTGGGCTTGGTGCCAGCACGCACCGCAGCGGTTATGAGGTGGCCCCACACAAGGCCTTTCCATCCCTCCGCCACTGTGATAGGGCTTGCTGGGGACAGATTAAGGGCCCCACCGCGGCTGGATCCTAGAGTTGGAGAGTGGCGAGAGGCAGGCCGCTCCAAACCGCAGTCCTCATTGAACCTTCAGGAGCTTGGGCACTACCTGGCAGCCAGAAACCATCCCTCTGGAGCCCCTGCCTGTCCTTCCACAGGAGCTCAGCAGTGTCCTTCTTGACTGCGGACAGTGCTTTAGAGACCGTCGGGTGCCTGCCCTGGATGACAAAACGCTACGTTAAGACCTCTGCTCCATGCCTGACGCCCGCACCCCAGCCCATGGTACTTCCTAATGGCGCCTGACGGGGTTTGCTTCTTTCTCTTACTGTGTTGGTCCCTCTCCCAGTATTACCCCCATGGCTCCTAGGAGTGGGGCATTGACCAGAGGTCTCTTTGAGTAAATGACCAACTGAGAATTTATACCCCCAGGAGAGTTGCACATTCAGGAGTCATCAACAAACAGTGTGTGCAGTTTAGGCTCCTCCTAGAGACGGTGTGTCAAGACAGGAGGAAAGAAAGGCTTGCATGCTAGAGACTTCAGCACCTGTACTTCTGAGGCAAGAACCCGTGGTGGCATCAGACGGCAAGCCTGGGGCTGGGACCTGAAGACTAAGGGCCACCATAAGGGGCCAGACCAGGCCAGCATGACTGAAACGGACTGGTCCTGGAGAACGTGGCTTTGTAAATGCCTATGTCTCTGCAGATCGGGGGTCCTGGCTGTGGGGTGCACAGATGGATGAGGGGAAGAGAGACAGGACCAGAGCACAGTTCTTCTGGGCCTCTCTCCTGCATGGCCCACCTTCTGGACCATGCAAGGCCCGGCTCCCGGTTGGCTCAGCTGCCTTCTCACCAGGTCACTGAGCTCCCCACCTGGGTCTTGGCCATGTGCTTCCCTCTGTTGGAATCCAGCAAGTGAAACTCGCCTCCCTGCTCCAATTTTCCGAGCATTAGAGAAGTTGTAATTCCGCTCAGCAGACACATAGGGCTGCGTGGGAACGGCTGCTGTCCACCTCCCCAAGCCCTGCTGTGTAAAAGCAAGGTGGGGGTGGCCCTGCAAGGACCCCTCCAGGGGCTGCCTGCTGCCTGCACCTGCTGGTGGGCATCCGGGCACTGCCAGGAGTGGGCAGCTAAGGAGCTGGAAGGAGTGCAGGGTCTGCCCAGCCCAGCTGGGCGGCTTTCCTGCCTGCTCGGGTGGGTGCAGAGCTCAAAGGCCTGCCACCAAGGAGCAAGGACTGGCGTTGCAGACCACGTGACTTCCCTCACTTTGTGTTCCCTGTGAATGTCCCCAGCTTCTGAAAGGATCCCTTGGAATGTGCTTTGAAAAACGGCTGGCAGTAGCGTTTCATATTTGAACAGTCCTCCCTCCTGGATTCATTGCCCACATTGTCCAGATCAGAGAACACTCCACAATCCAATCTCAATAGCTTAATCACCAAATTATTTCAGTTTTACTTGTGACTGTATTGTTTTAAATCAAGTCACTGTCACACTCTTTACCTTGTTCTGCCTTTACCAGATTCAGTCACTGAATCCAGAACCTAATCATTAAATTGGGAATTCAATTCTCTGATTTAAGATAAACAAAAATGTGTGTGGTCCCTGTGTGAACGCCCTCCCTCCTTCTGAAGAAGTTATCTTCCATTAAAAGCAATGCCTTTGAGCACGGATTTCTGTTTCTTCTGAATTCAAATGTGTGATTTTGTTCACTGAGGCTGTGACTCCCAAGTGAAGGACCAAGCTGCACACGGAAGCCTTTGCTCCCCACGTCCTTGGTTTTCATTGACTGACCCACACTCCCTGTATAAACCGGGGGCTGGGCTGGGACACGTCCACGCATGCGCATGTCACATTTGGATTGTACCCGCCCTCCTGCCCTGGGTTGCCCTCCTGTTCCCCACTCCTCTGCCTCCCTTCTCTGATAGTACCTCTTCCCCTGCTGGTTGTCTTCATCTCCTTCTCCTTCTCCTCCTCCTCCTCTCCTCCTCCTCCTCTCCTCCTCCTCCTCCTCCTTCTCCTCCTCCTCCTCCTCCTTCTCCTCCTCCTCCTCCTCCTCCTTCTCCTCCTCCTCCTCCTTCTCTTCCTCCTCCTCCTCCTCCTTCTCCTCCTCCTCCTCCTCCTCCTCCTCCTCCTCCTCCTCCTCCTCCTCCTTCTCCTTTCCAGTTTTCACATAGGAGAGAAAACGAGCAATTCTAGTCTTTCTGGGTCTGGCTGACTCCGTTGAACACGATGATCTTTAATTCCATCCATTTCCTGCAAGCGGCATGAGCTCGGTCTTTGCGAGCAAAACCTCCTTGTGTGTAGACACCACATTTTTTCATGCAGACTCTCAGACACGTGGCGAGTGGGGCGCCTCCTGCTCCTCCTCGTCACTCACTGGCTCGCTCACTCACCCCTGTGGGTTGCAGACGTGCTCCCTGCAAGCATGATGCTGGAGCTGTGGGGCAGTAAACGTGTGTGAAACAAGATGCTCGTCCTCCTGGGGAGCGGGTGATTGTTTTGAAGGGTGCAGAAGAAGAAACTGGGCCTTTGGACTCCCTGAACCCACAGGTGACAGCCTCCTTTGGAGGCCCCAACCCTGTGCTCCAGTTCCTGCAGTCAGGCTGCAGCCCCTCCCGGCAGAAGTGGGGCTAATGGGAGACCTTCCCATCAAATGCCATCCACGGGCAGGACCGTCCCCCATAGCGCCCTTCTCCCTCCTGCTTCTGCACTTTGTGGTTTCTCACTTGGTCTGGACCTTCAAAATGCCTCACTACAAAAGGGAAAAGACAAATGATGAGCCACTTGAGGAGACCCTGAAGCATGAAAAAGTAAGACTGGGGTAAACAGAACAATGGCTGGAAGCAGACCAGGAGGGAATTTATCACGGGAAAACGCGGAATCATTTATCAGTCTGCGAAAACGAACCTGAACAAAACATGGGAGGCACTACTGTCTTGAACTGAGATTCAACTAGACAGCAAGAGTCAGCTTCTGTGAGGTCCAAGTAAGACTGTTTTCAAAGCACTGAATAATTAATGCAAGGCTTCCAAGGAGAGGCTGAGGGGACCGTCCAGAATTCAGAGCACAGAAGAGACACTGGGCAGACAGGGAGAGAGGTAAGGGGCAGAGTCTAATTCAGAAAGCCAGATGTGAATCAATATGGGTTCTGAAAAGAGAGACCAAAGGGGATAGAAGAGCTAGTAACGCAACCGACAAGAACCATCCAGACCAAGCCAGACTTTCCATTTTGAATGAGGCCTGACGAAGCATAAGGGTAAAGTACATGGAATCTGAGAACAACTGGCTCAAATGTACTCTTCCCAAACATGGGTTCAAGAGATGATAAAGGCTGACAAAAAGAGACTTAAAGCAATTTCAAGTGGGCCGCTGAAGACCAGTGGCACCCTTCTGATAACTCAGACCAGAATTGGGCATAGGTGTGCGGGATCCTTCGCCCTCCTAGTAGGACTGGGGGTATCAATAAATATCGATAAAGCATGTTATTTAACAACAAGGAAAGAACCAGAATAAGGATTAAAGCTGCAAGTGGGTAAATATGGGACTGAGGGAAGTTATAAGTCTTAACTCTTTATGTGGTTTCTCGAATTTGTTCAGGTGCTACTTTGAAAAAAACTACGTGTTAAAATCTGTTTCTCAACTAAAGGAACTTCGGACATCTCCGCTGGGTAGGCAGACCTTTGTCCGTGGAATAACCAACAGAAAATTGCATGATCAATATGCAATTGTATACACGTGTCTAAATACCTAAGGAACATTCAATAATCGAATAAACATTCAATAAACACCTACAAAACATTCAATGTGCTGTGTGACTGGCCTCTCCTGGGCTCAGGGCCTTTACAGAGACACTGAACTTTGCCTGCAATGACTTTCTCGTCCTAATTCACACTTTATTTATTTATGTTTAATTAACACAGCTAGGCCTTTCTATAGTCCGGCCAGTCCAGCGGCTATTTTGTCTCTTGAAGATGATGTAGCCTAGCCTATCTTAACTCCTGATCATTTTGTGGGTTTTTTAAATTCAAATAGATTGTTTTTTCCCCTGTTTCCCTGTCTCAGTGGACATTTCTTTTATTTTTAAAATTTTTTTATTTGTTCTTTTTAGTTCTACGTCACGGGAGAATGCATTTTGATGTATCATACGCACATGGAGTATCCAGTGGCCAAGGCAGTTCAAGGGCAAAATGGAAATTGGGCTGGGTCTTCAGGGACCACAGACATGACAGCTAGTGGACCGGCCTGCGTGTGGATGAGCATCTGCTGCCCGTGATGATGGGGGCCGTGCAGGGATGAACTGGCAGGGACTGTTTCCTGGAAGCTGGATTTGAGCATCGTCTGTGTCTCCTGATAACCACGAGGCAGGAGTTCACCACAACTGCGCCTGCTTGGGTGGGGAAGGCGAGTGGCCGGCCCTGCTCTCTGGTTTGTGCCCACTCTCTCCTGTTGGTGTCTATTCCCCACCTGAAAGACAATGATAATGCCCTTGCAGGCTGTGGTTACAGCCCAAGAATGGAGTCAAAGCCTTTGCCTGTCAGACACGGAGTCCCAGGGGCCAGAGATGACGTAATAGCCCTGTGGTTTCATCAACTTTTAATGTCTGAATGGATCCATTAGGATTTATTTGTAAGCTTAAGTAGTCCATGTTGTCAAAACAGCTAAGTGATTCTTTCACTCAGTGGACCACATAACTATCTTTTAAAAATTACCAAGTATACATGACTTGATTAGCTGTTCCCAAGAGAAGACAGATCATAACAAGATCTTGGAGAGAAAGTGGGGGATGACACTTCATATTTATCACAAGAGGACATATGTTTAAGGAAAGGTTGAGCTGAGAGTCGATACAAAATGATCTCATTTGTGCGTGGAATCTAAAATAGTCAAACTCAAAGAAGCAGAGTGGTTGCCGAGGGTGGCCCTGGGGAGGCCATGCTTGAGGGTCCCAAGTTTTAGTTATCTAAATGGGTAAATCCTCAAGATACTGCACGCTGCCCCTGGCTGACATCACTGCCAGGAGTACTTAGAATTTTCCAAGATGGCAGAGCTTCTGTTACATCTTCTTATCACAAAAATAACAATACTAAGGGGAGTTTCAGGAAACTTTGGGAGTGACGGATATGATTATGGCCTTGGTGCTGATGATAGCTTCATGGATTTATCCTCAAACTCATCGAGATATAGACACTAAGTATGTGCAGCTTCTTGTATGTCAATCATCAAATTTCATGGTTAGAAAAATTGATATGAGAATAACTACAGATTTTTATTAAAACAGTATTCTGATACATAGGAGATTTTTAACAGACCTTTTATTATCTATTATCTAGACAGATAGCATACATTATCCGCACTTCTGAAAGAACCTAGGTTTCCCACACTTACTTTCTATGGGTATTTAGATTGGCTCTTCAGATTGGAATTAACATGTCAGCCAAACCGTAATTGTCAGAAGTTAATACAATGTAATATACTTTTTAATGAGAGCCTGGCATTTAGAAATTCTGAGCTCGCTCATTGTTGTAAGAATTATGAATTGTCCTCGTGACTGTTCCTGTCACATCTCAGAGCATGTGTGCATCCACTCCAATGCTGCTTTCTGTTGGATTCTAATTTCAGCAAGGGAAAGGGACTGCTAAGTTATTTGATTAATCTTCATAAGGAAACTGGCTTAAAACCTGAGCAACATGGTAATTGGGGCCTTAAATTATTAAGTAACTAATGGCGTGGACTGCACATTCCACAAGATGATTTCAAATAAGCTGATTTTAGTATATGAAAATTAATTGTATAGAAAATTAGCAATAACACTGTAAGAAGCTTATCACTGTATATAAATATTTGTTCCAGAAGGAGAGCAAGCAACCTGAAAGGGCCCCTGCCAGGCCGGAGCAGGGTCTCTAGGCTCTGCAGAGGGGCTCCATGGTCCTGAAATCTCTGGGAAGGGTCCTGCCAGCTGGTGTCCTGTAGGTGGCCATGAGGCGGGCAGTGGAGAAACTGCACTCAAAGCTTTCTACTGAAGCCGCTGCTCCTGTCGGGAGAAGGAACAGGTACAGTGACCCTGACTCTAGCAGGAAGCAGGTGACAGGCAGCCAGCAAGCCGATGGGAAGTGTGGGGGTGTCCTCCTTCTCCTCCCCCCGTCTCTGCACAGACCCCCCTTGGCAAAGCTGGCCAAGAGGAACCTGGTTTCCAGAGCCTCACCCCGTGGAAAGCAGGGAGGTGCACAGGTGGGGAAGTGGATGGAAAGCACTCCCGGGCGCAGTCCGGGGACGGCGAGTTTCCCAGGAGCCACCAGAATAAGGCGCTTTGCCCGGGAGCCTGCAGTGCCACCAGGGACCTCGGCTGGCCAGCTCTTCCCCAGGAACTGCCCCTGGCCCAAGGAAGATGCCCTACCAAGTTCACCCCACCACCTGGAGGCAAAGGCTCAGAGGCTGGGCCCACCCTTGTCCTAACTCAGGGACATCTGGAGGCCCAGCCCAGCTCCAGAGG
The DNA here is from genome assembly GCF_048772815.1 of Callospermophilus lateralis. Taxonomy (NCBI): domain Eukaryota; kingdom Metazoa; phylum Chordata; class Mammalia; order Rodentia; family Sciuridae; genus Callospermophilus; species Callospermophilus lateralis. Next base: position 4,683,020 of record NC_135305.1, on the reverse strand, counting down.
TCCCCAGAGGACCTGCCAGGTCTCTGTGACAACCCTGGTCTCCACTGTACCCAGTTTCCTGGGGAGGTGTAGTTCTGTGAGGGTTCCCTAGTCCAGCTCTGCACACCCGCCCTGCCCACGACACCGGCAGTCTCACAGCCGCCCACCGTCTGTGCTGGTACAGCGTCTTCTGTTATATGCTCTAATTGTCAGTAGGTTATTTTGCCATAGGATGAGAGCAGTCTGTATTCTTCCAATATTCACCAGAATGTTCTCCAAGAAAAGACAAACAGAAGTGCTGTTGTCAGGGATCTATCTCGAATCATTGGCTAAAGTTGTGCAAGAGCTTTTACCACTAATTACGCTGTCTGGGGAGTATTAGTTAAGTAAGCAAACTTTTTGAACTATAAACTAAATACAAAAAATAGTGCAATTCTTAAGGGTACATTTTGTTGAGTGAATTTCACAAAGTGAAAACATCCATTTAATCAGCACTCAAATTGAAACAAAGAACATTATCACACATGCAAATAATTTTTATATTGATCTTATAGGAGCCAACTTGCCCCCGATTTTTTAATCATCTACAAAGTTTGTCTAAAGTTTCTTTGGGGTTTTAAATGAAAACAATTGTAATTATATGACAGCTTCTTTTTTTCCAAGTCTTATCATTTAATTATTCTCTAGTCTTATTTCACTACTTAGGATCTCCTTTTAATATTGAATAAAAGCAGTGCTGGAAATATTTGGGGATGAGGTCAGGAACAAAGCCAGTTCTTTCCACTAATATCTCACCATTAAGGATGAGTTCTGATGTGGCCTTTTGGTAGGTCTTATTTGTAATTAGTGTTGTTCTCTTTGATTCCTCTTAGGCTAAGATTTTTGAGATTATGATTGGGTGCCAAGGGTTTAACACTTTGGTATTCATGGCAATAATCCACCATAACCAAGTGGATTTTCCTTCCAAATTAATATAGTTCATCTCCTTTAATTTGTTAATTAAATTCGTATTTGTTAATTGAAATCAAAGGAGATAAACTATGTGGTTCTTTTTTTGTGATACATCACTGGGAATCACTCTGCAAGAGAAATGGGAAGCATTTAAGATTATGAAAAGGATTGACCTCATGTTTCCTTTCTCAAACTTTATTTGGTTTTAGTTTCAGAGTTTTAGTGACCTCATGGGACAGAAATACTCTGTCTAGCCAGGCACAGTGGTGCATGCCTGTAATCCCAGTGGCTCAGAGGCTGAGGCAGGAGAATCATGAGTTCAAAGCCAGCCCCAGTAAAAGCAAGGAACTAAGAAACTCAGTGAGACCCTGTCTCTAAATTAAATTCAAAATAGGCCTGGGGATGTGGCTCAGTGGTCCAGTGCCCCTGAGTTCAATCCCTGGTACTCCTCCCACATGAAAAAGAAATACTCTGTCTACTCTGGTAGAGTATAATTAGGGTCAGGATGATGTACTGCCACAAGGTGGAAGGAGGTGCTGATAAAGACCTGTGTGCCTTGTTGGGGGAATGCATCCATCCATACTCCACCTCCCCACTGGATAAAGCACTGTTGAGTGTGCCCCTTGGTATTAGTACATTATGTTTGGCTTTGTTGATATTTTCAATCGTATCTTTTAGTTCTGTCTTATTATTTTCTTTTCTTATCTGTATATAATTATATTTACTTAAAAAACTTCTCAAGTTGATTGACCAGATCTTACACTTTGGATCTTTCTTTTAACATAAGCATTAAAGCTAAGTATTTTTAAATGCAGCATAAACTGTAGCCCACATATCTTAAGATACATATTTTAATCAGCTGCCAACACTTAGTCCCTAGATGCCTAGACCAGTGAGGCTTTGTGGAACAATATTTTGGAGAAGGATCAAAAACGTTCTACTGCTGGGCATGGTGGTGCCATGTGGTTCCAGGAAGGAGGCTGAAGCAGGAGGATTAAAAGTTTGAGGCCAATTCCAGCAACTTAGAGAGGCCCTATGCAATTTAGCAAGACTGTGTCTCAAAATTAAAATAAACAGAGCTGTAGCTGTGGCTCAGTGGTAATACTCCCCTGGGTTTAAATTCCTAGTACCCAAATAAAGCAAAACAAAATAAGAGTCTGCTAACTCTGTGCTTATGACATGTTCTGCAATAATTTTTAAAAGTCACTTAATTTTTAAAACATTAAAATAATCCTTACTTTTCATCATGTAGTTTTCTTATAACTATTTTTTATCCTAGAAAAGAAACTGTGTCTGTGACTTGTCCCTCTGACAACTCTTAATTTTCTATTTCACAATTTCAGTCCCAAATCCAGAATAATAATAAAACTATTGAGGTTTTTTTATGTCTAAAACTATCTTTGGGTTTGCTGAAACATTCAAGCACTATCTCAAAGATTTGTGTCTTTATCTCATAACAGAAGGATAATTAAAACAATTAGAGTAGACATGAATTCAAATCTTGATTAACTATTGAAAGAACTCTTTTTGAAAAATTTCCTCAAATGTAATATAAAATGAGGGAAGATTGACGAATTAAGAGGAAAGTTCCGTCTCTTTTGTTTTACCTCAAAGAAATAAAACGTATCACTGCAATTAAGTTCCCAAATTGTGTGCTGTTGAAGTCGAGAGGCATAGACTCGAGTACAGGGTTAGTTCAATATTGTTTCAAAGGCTGACACAATGACTGATTTGTGTTTTCAAGGTTTCCAAAATCAGATGCAATCCGAGACGAATGCAGCTGCTCCCTGGGTCCTTTGGTGTCCTCTCTGCCGTGGTGGCATCTTGCCCTCTTTGCCTGGGTATTTCTAGGTCAGCTGCACTCTACCTGGGAGGAGGACCCACTCCTCCTTGTGACGTGCCCGTCACGGTCACGTGTCCCCAGGATCCTCAGTCCTGGTGAGGACATTCCACCCAAATGTCAAGCCTGTCTCACCTGTCGAACTCAGAGGGCTGCAGTCTGTAAAAGTGGGGCAAAGATGAGAGCCGGCTTCTCAACGTCCTTTCCACAACCACAAGTGGGTTCCGCTCAGCTGCCTTCAACCCTGACCAGGAACTGACGGCCGCAGGCCCGTCCCCAGGTGGGACAGTGTTTCCTAGAGGGGCAACTGCTGTGGCAACAGAGAAACCGTTTCCTGGAGTCCATGCTCTCGCTCTGGGTGTTCCACTGTAGCTCTCTAATGACAGGGGAAGTAATGTCATAGGAATCGTCCCCAGGGACTCTGTAATGTCCACCATTGACTCAAAAGCCACGCTGTTCATTCCAGCCAGCGTGGACTCCTCTCTGGGAAAACTGAAATAGTCAATGAGAGACACCCTCTGGCCGTGTGGCCTGAAGAACCCCAACTCACCTGGCCTCAGGGTCCCCTGGCCACGCGTTTGTCCTCTTGGGGGGATGCAGTGAAGCATCTTCCCACAGCACCTGCAGTTTCTGAGAAGCTGCTGTGGCTGAGATATTGAGCACCTGGTATTGTGATCAGCAGACCCATCACGTCTCTCCACTGGAGCTGCCCAAGGCCCCGCGGCATGGTCTCTCGTCCGTGGACTCCGTATGTTGGTGAAGACATTGGAGAAATCCTGCTCTTGAGCCAGGCTGGGAAGAACCTCATCAGACTACGGATGATGAAGCTCCAGGCAGCTGGCCTTGGCTCCAGGCTACCCGCGGGAAAGCGCCACACCTTCCTGCTCCCGTGAGAGAGGCAGCAACAGCCCAGGGAGGAAGGCCCTCATCGTCTCACCTGGTTGCTGCTTTGCTTTTCCTTCTCACTAGCCAAGCGCCACACTCAGCCCAACACTCAACAGAACATTGAAAATTATCAAACCTGCAACTGTGGACCACCTTCCTACCAGATAATCCCTGAAGGCCTTGTCCTGCGGTAAGCGAATTAAAAAGGACTGCGATCAGCTCCTTGTGTTACTCTCCTCTTCAACTCCTAGCCTATGGCATCCACGCAAGCAATTTGGGGATATTAATTTTCTGATTATTAAAGCACTACATGTGTGGATTGAATCATGTCCCCCCAAAGATTCGTTGAGGTCCGAGTCCCAAGTACCTTATAATGTGCCTTTATTTGGAAATAGTGGTTTGGGACGTATGCAGTGAAGAGGTGGTCTCTGGAATAGGGCGTGCACCTAACCCAGTGTGACTGGTGTCCTTATATGAAGACAGAAGAACGCCAGGCGGCAACAGAGGCTGGGACCTGAGTGGTGCAGTGGAAGCCAAGGATCACAGAGGACGGCTGGACCTGACCAGCAGCTGGGAGGGGGAGGTGTTCTGTACCCCCTCAGAGGAAGACCTTGCTGGCACCGGGAATTCAGACTCCCAACCTCCGAGACTGAGAATGCATTTCATCTGTTTTACCCCATGCACGCTGTGGCACCTCACCCTAGTAGATCCAGGAAATTAAGATAATGATGTATATATAAAAATAAAATGGAAGAGCAATCTTATGGATAATGAAATTAAAACTGCCCAAATCTCTCCGTGAAGCAAGAACCGCAGCTCACGTTTTGGGACCCCTGGCCCAGGGACATCTCAGGGCTGAACACACTTTTCTTTTTTCTGCACACACAACTTTTGGCAGAGGGGAGAGGGCTTGCAGACACAGAGCGGCGTGAGAATGCGCATTCTTTCTAGACCCACAGGACAACCTGGACGTGGCGGGGGCAGGAAGGAAACTGATGTGAGGGCACTGAACCTCTGGACAGGGGCTCCTGGCCAGCTGCAGGGCAGTCAGACGTGTGTTCCTCTCCTCTCCTCATGGACCTCGATGTCCAGGAGAGATCTAAGACTGGCTTGGGCACGAGTGGGTGTGCGTGCATGTGCACCTGTGTATATGTGTTCTGCAAACCACCGTCAGGCAGAGTGCTCCTAGCTGCTGAAGGACTAGAAAGACCTTTATTTATGTTCCACAAACCAGCATGGATATGTGCTCATTCCCTATATCCTTTTCAAGTCTGGATTTCATCACGTTGAAATATTTGCCAATCTGATAGACAAAATATTATTGTTGTGATTTTCAGTCTTTCCAGTATTAAAAGAAATATGAGCCACACGTGAGTACCTATAATTCCCTTGGCTCAGGAGGCTGAGGCAGGAGGATTGCAAGCTTAAGGCCAGCCTTAGCAACAGTGAGGCCCTAAGCAACTCAGTGAGACCCTGTCTCTAAATAAAATATAAAAGGGATAGGATATGGCTCAGTGGTTAAATGCCTCTGGGTTCGATCCCCCATACAAAAAACTAAAAAATAAGTAAAGAAATGCAATGTGTTCCTCCTCCACTTGTGATTCTTTGATGAATTGCTCTTTTGGTATTTTTTTTCTTGCCTGTTTTCCGTATTGTGACTTCATCTTTTGTTCCGTAATCTATTTCTATGAGACATATTACTGTATTCAATGTACTAGAAAATGTAAAATATAAATTTTCATATTTGAATCTCATTTATTGCAGTTTTCTGCACAGAAATTTAAATTTTTATGTTCTGAGTTATTAATCTTTTTAAAAATGTTTCTGACACTTTGTTACGAGAAGGAGCTAGACTACATAACTCAGGCTCAGTTATATGACCAAGCTTATGAACAGATCATCTGTGTTTGTATTGTATGGTTACATTTCTTTACAGTTTGATATTTGATCCTTTAATACTTAATTTTTATTTGTGAAATGATTATTTATTTTTCTTTGACAATGGCTAGCCATTTTTTAGGCTACTTATTAATAACATATCTTTCCCCCATTATTTAGAAAACTATCTTTGCCATAGAATAAATATGTGTTGGTGGTGGTTAAGAGGTGCATTTTAGCCAAAACAGTTGTTAAAATAATGTTCCAGCTGGTTGTGCATCTGAGACCCTCCCTCTGAATACGCTGCACTTCCAGAAACTCGTAGAAGCAGGGGGTGTTGTCCCAGGGCTGCCGAGGACGGTGGCCTGTTGCATTCGGTCACTGCAAAGTGCTCACCAAGTGTCCACCATGTGCTGCGTGGTCACAGGAGCTGTGGCCACATCAGAGCCCAGAACACACACAACCTCTGGGCCTGGGCCACCTGCTTTCTTTGTGAGTTTATTCTGGAGTAAAATCCCCCTGAGACGGGCAGGTGGTCTAACAGTTCCTGGTTTGTTGACTTGGATTATCTTTCTATTCAAGGGCCCCTGGAATGGTGCATCTGCTGGGGGTTGGGTGGGGGCAGCAGCCCGTCTTTGCCACACACTGCTTGGGGGAGGGGGAAGGGGGGCCTCTCTCAGAGCCGGCATTGCTCAGGGATGCACCCTGAGCCCGATGGCATCCTGAGCTCTGGCTGCCTTCATCACTTTTTATGGAAATTCTTTTGAGATTTTTCTACAAAAGAGAGTCTATGTTCCTCCTCTGGTTAGTCTCTATTCTGTTTTCAGAGCATTTCTATGTGTGGATTTTCTCAAACTGCAAATCCTATGAAGCTTTTATTAGTTTTACCTGAGAAGGTCTTATGCAGATGGTATGAAATAAATAAGGGATTAAAATTCCCCGACATTAATATTGATTAACCTAGGTACTTAGAGCATATCTGTTCTTGCCAGATCTAGGCAAATGAAGCCGGGTGGATATCACAGGCCGGTGGATATCACGGAGCCAGTCATTACTCATGATGTAATTATTGACCAGGTTTTCCCCAAAGGAAAAGAAAGCTGCTGGGATGATCAATGTTAGCAGAAATTGAAAAACTTCTAGGTAAAAAAAAATAAGCTGATTTATTCTATTTACTTACCTCTGCCTTCTCTGGGCTCCCCAGGACATGCAGTTTATCACATAATTATCTACCGTCCTGCTTGATTCATTATTTATCGGGTGTGTGCCTTTTTTGAATCATTAACTAGATTTTATGCTGCTTCGGGGAGGACTCAGTCTTGCTCCTCACCTTCTCTTACCCTTGTCTAAATATCCCGAAGCAGTACGCTCGGCTCTGGTGGGGGCTGTTCAGGGGGACAGAAGATTACTCAGCAATTAGCTTGAAGTGTGTATCAGTCAGCTCTTGCTGCCTGGAAGTCCACCTCAAACCTACCTCAAACCCAGCCATCTCTTTAGCTTCCTTTCCAGTGGACTGGCAGTGCGGGTTAAGCTTAGCCAGGCAGCTCTTCTGGTCTCACCTGGCCTTCCCTGCTTGGCTGTGGCCAACTTTGCTTGCTAGGAGATGGCACTTCTAGGGAAGAGTTAAGGGCCATCAAGGGACCAAGAAAGAGAGCACAAGTATCAGAGGCTCCCTGACAGGAGGCTCAGCACCAGTTCACTGTCCTGTCCTGTCCTAGGCAACCTAAGTCACAAGGCCGTCTGGGACTCAGGGGAGGGGAAAAAAAATCAATGCACATCCAGATGAAATAATACAGAATCATAGTGCACAGGGCACGAGTGCAGGAAGTGAATGATTGCAGCCATTTTGCAATCCACTCCACACTGGAACTGCATTTTGTCAGCAAAAGCTCATGTATACATTACAAATAAATGAAATAATCTAAAAAAAATTATTCCAGTCTTGGAATCAGGTTAGGCGTCCTAGGGGTGCGTGTGAGATGGCGTGCCCTTCTGTTTCTGCTACATTTCTAAGAGTCAAGTCTTAGGGATGACTCTATCTTATTTTTAGGGTGACTTTTCCGGTTCCAGGAAGGCTGGGGCCTGCTTCCATCCTAGAGGCTGAGCTCTGGCCCAGCCCAGCAAGGATGAATAACGGAAATGGCTTCTCCAAAGCCACTGGAAGCCTCCCAGCTCTCCTCACCCCTGTAAGCTCCACTCAACGGGTTAACTCTGGGTGCTGTGGGGAACGTTAAGGGTTTTAGAAAAGACAGGTTGAGACTTGAAGCCTTGAGTAGTTGTAGGGTCCCAGCGCGGCTAATGAACTTCCCTGAGCCCTAAGTGTCCTATTATAAAATTGTTGTTCTGAAGATTAAATCGACAGCCTGGATTTAGCCACCAGCACATGTTAGGGGCCTGGTAAGTGTTGCCATTCTTTTCTTTATTCCTGGAGTCTTCTTGTTCTTGGGTGACCTGTAGGATGGCGTTTTTATCTTCTTTACGGTGAGGTGGCAGGTCCCGTGCCCGCACTGATGGTTGAAAGCGGAGCTGGAATCCCCGAGCCTCAGCATTTGTTCCCTTTGTGAGTTCCAGTGGCACTGAGATCAGTCAGACGTGTGTGCAGTTGCCAAGGATGGTTCCTCCCATACCTGAAAGCTCTATTATGAGGAGGTCTAAGCCTCCATTTCTGGAACAATTAACTATTTGCTAGGGATGCTGAATAGAAACTGGACTCAATCTCATTTTTTTTTTTTTTTTTTTTTGCTAATCAGAGGAGCACACCAGGATTCTGGGGTTACCTGGGGCCTTGACAGTGGACTCTGGCGGGGCAGGCAGCTATGTGGGCCTTCTTCAGGGCCAGGCAGAAGTGCAGACAGAGAATCTTGCCTTCACATCATGACTTCAACAGTTCCTCCAAGCCCCACTGGGCCCCAACTCTTCCGCTGCCAGTTACACGAGACGGGGAAGGAAGGCAACTTCTTTACAACCTAAGACAGCACCAGCCACCTGCCCCCCAATTCAGAAATGCAAGACTCAACCTTATACACGTCTTTCCTCCTTCCCACCCCAGCAATGAATCCTGGCCCTGTAGTTGCACCCCACCCCTGGGTCCCGTCTTTCAGTATCAGCTCAGGCTCAGCCCTAGGGACACCTGTGCAGGGTGAAGACCCTGTGCTGACAGTCTCAATGTCACTGCCAGTCTCTGAGGACAGGCTCTGAGTTCCAGCAGAGCTGTACCTGGGTACCTGATGATGGCAGGTGGGTACCCCGTGCTCGGAGCTGCTCCGGTTACGGCTAGAAAGTAAACCGATTGGTTGGCTCAATTTCACTAAAATTCAGATGTGTAAAGAGAACAGGGGGAGGAGGAGAGGGAAGGGGAAGTGCTGGGGGCTGAAGTAGAGTAAATTGTGTTCCATGCTTTTATAATCATGTCAAAGTGGATGGAAACATTATGAATAACTAAAAAGAATCAATTGAAAAAATGGAAGAAAAAAATTCGTCTGTGCTCCTTGGTTTGACAGGGAGTCCTCTAAATCCCGCCGTTAACCAATCACTTCCCTGACTCCCTTTCAGATGTTTCTCAAGGGAGTGGAGGACAGGGGCCCTGGACCAGGTGAGGCAGGGGCTCAGTGGTCAGCGTGGCCATGAGCTGTGTCCCCATGGTGCTGTATCTTAGGCGACATCCACAGTGTTGGCGCACATTTCTCTCAAGTCTTTTGTGCTTTACAAAAATCTACTGATTAGCACCTAGTATTTGCCTGGGGAACACAAATTTGCCCATTGTAGGGCCAGTATGGGTTTCCCGGGCCGCCTGTGTCCACAGCTGCCAGCCGGGGAGGGAGGCCGAGTCAGCCCTCCGCCTGCAGTGGAGCAGGGCCAGGCGTGTTGCGTGGTGGCCTTCTCCTTGCAGTTCTGCTGTCCTGTCTGTAACCACCGAGGAGCACCCCGTTCTGGAGGAAAGCCGGCAGGTGAGAACCCGGAACCACCACAGCTGTGTCGGCTCAGCGCCCGCACCGCATCACAGGGCCCTGGAGACGTGCTGGTGAGGGGCCTCTAGCACAAGCCCAGCAGCTCTCGCTGCCCACCTGGGAGGGTCCTGGACCCGCCTCCTCCTCTCTGGTGTCACGGCTGCACTGCGGTGGGGGGGACTCCTGCACCTCACACTCCATGTCTGCGCCCCTGGGAGGAGGTCGTGTTGGGGCCTTGTCTTCAGAGGGGCCAGAGGCAGGGACAGGGCAAAGACCTTCCTCCTGGGGAATCCAGCTGTCACCAAAATCGTCCACACACCTGGGGAAATAAAAGTCCCTGAATCCCCAGGGGCCCTGTAGACGCCCTGTCCTCTGAGACTCTAGGAGTCCCTGTGAGACCAATTCTCCTGCTTCGCCTGGGGATGAGACCTGCAGTCATTTGTGCCGCTAACACTGCTTTGGTCCTAAAGGCAGGAGAATCCTATCATCTGCTAGGAGGGCCATGAGATCCCTAGGTGATGTTCGGTGCCAGGTCAGTGGGTGCCATCTCCCTGGGCATTGACATTTAGATCTGTGCTCAGAAACCTGGGCGTGTCCCAGTCCCCTGGAAAGATGTCTTTACAGAACAATGGGTTGGAATGAGAACCAAGTTTCCAAGGAGACTATCTCAGGAAGGGACACAGTGTTGTTAAGGTAGCATAAACTTATCACCTGCTGAGCTATTTCCTGGTGACCCCCCTCCCTGAGCTTACCCTCCCCAAACAGGCATAGTCAGTGGGAAGTGCTACTGTTATGACCAGCAGTGTGCTGGATTCCCAGCACTCCTGGAAGGACTGGCAACTCTTCCCTTCTGAGCAGGTGGTGTGAGTGGACCTCTTAGAGGTGATATCCACAGAAGAATGGAGGAAGCTGCCTGAACCAGTGAGGTTGAGCCTTAGCCACAGTGACCCGTCCAGACACAAGTGTAACCAGGGCTGACGTTCTGGCATCCACACCTTCTGCTTCCACGTTAGACCTCTCCAGCTGCTCTTCCCTTAGCACATTCTCTCCTTAAACCCTGCAGAGGGGCCTTGCTTCCTGTGTCTGCAGGGTGAAGCCTTCTTGACTCTCAGGTCCTCCAGCCCAGCATCCTGGTCAGTCTGATTCACGGCCCACCATCTGCTTCACCCCGCTGCTTCCCGGGGCAACAGGCATCCTGCTCTCTTCCTCTTCCAGGGCTGTTCGGCTCAGGCTGCACTCCAGCGCCACCTCTCCATGAAGGTTCCCTTCCTCACTCCCTCTTCCACCTGTCCAAGGCCTTTCATTGCAGCATACCGAAGCTGATATTGAGTTATGTCTGACTGAAGTTATGTATGTCATTACTCGCCAACGGTGGTGACCCATGCCCAGCACCAGAAACATCTCACCAATCCCATGTTTTATCCACATGAGACACTTAATGCCTCCTGAGTGATGGGTCCCTAGGTCAGTCGTAAGGATTTATAAACCCTTGGTATGAAGTCTGCAGAGTCTCTCCCTGTGCCTCTTATTCAGACCACAGCAAGTGCAGTTAATGAGGTGGGCATCATACCTGCCTCAGGTGAGCATCACACCTGCCTCAGGTGAGCATCTCACCTGCCTAAGGTGAGTACCACACCTGCCTCAGGAGAGAGCATCACACCTGCCTCAGGTGAGGACCACACCTACCTCAGGAGAGAGCATCCCACCTCCCTCAGGAGAGAGCACCACACCTGCCTCAGGTGAGAGTATCACACCTGCCTTAGGTGAGTACCACATCTACCTCAGGTGAGTACCACACCTACCCCAGGTGAGCATCCCACCTCCCTCAGGAGAGAGCATCCCACCTGTCTCAGGTGAGCACCACACCTGCCTCAGGAGAGAGCATCCCACCTGTCTCAGGTGAGCACCACACCTGCCTCAGGAGAGAGCATCCCACCTCCCTCAGGAGAGAGCATCTCACCTCCCTCAGGAGAGAGCATCCCAAATCATTCAGGTAAGCACCACACGTGCCTCAGGTGAGAGAATCCCACCTCCCTCAGGAGAGAGTATCCCACCTTCCTCAGGTGAGCACCACACCTCCCTCAGGTGAGAGCATCCCACCACCCTCAGGTGAGAGCATTCCACCTCCCTCAGGAGAGAGCATCCCACCTCCCTGAGGTGAGCGCATCCTACCTCCCTCAAGAGAGAGCATCCCACCTGCCTAAGGAGAGAGCATCCAACTCCCTCAGGTAAGAGCATCCCAGCTCCCTCAGGAGAGACCATCTCACCTCCCTCAGGTGAGCACCACACCTGCCTCAGGTGAGAGCATCCCACCTGCCTCAAAATAGAGCATCCCACCACCCTCAGGTGAGCACCACACCTTCCTCAGGAGAGAGCATTTCACCTTCCTCAGGTGAAAGCATCCCACCTCCTTCAGGTGAGAGCATACCAACTGCCTCAGGTGAGCACCACACCTCCCTAGGAGAGAGCATCCCAACTCCCTCAGGAGAGAGCATAACACCTCCCTCAGGAGAGAGCATCCCACCTACCTCAGGTGAGATCATCCCACCTCCTTCAGGAGAGAGCATCGCCCCTCCCTCAGGAGAGAGCATCCCACCTCCCTCAGGAGAGAACATAACACCTCCCTCAGGTGATATTATCCCACCTCCTTCAGGAGAGAGCATCCCACCTCCATCAGGTGAGAGCATCCCACCTCCCTCAGGTAAGGGCATCCCACCTCCTTCAGAAGAGAGCATCCCACCTCCCCCAGGAGAGAGCACCACAGGTCCCTCAGGTGAGAGCATCCGACATCCCTCAGGAGAGAGCATCCCACCTCCCTCAGGTGAGAGCATCCCACCTCCCTCAGAGACAGCATCCCACCTCCCTCAGGAGAGAGCATCCCACCTCCCTCAGGTGAGCACCACACCTGCCTCAGGTGAGAGCATCCCAGCTGCCTCAGGAGAGAGCATCCCACCTCCCTCAGGAGAGAGCATCCCACCTCCCTCAGGAGAAAGCATTCCACCCCCTCAGCTGAGAACCACACCAGCCTCAGGTGAGAGCATCACACCTCCCTCAGGAAAGAGTATCACACCTCCCTCATTTGAGAGCATCCCATCGCCCTCAGGTGAGAGCATCCCACCTGCCTCAGGTGAGAGCATCCCACCTCCCTCAGGTGAGAGCATCTCACCTCCCTCAGGAGAGAGCACCACACCTCCCTCAGGTGAGAGCATCCCACCTCCGTCAGGAGAGACCATCCCACCTCCGTCAGGATAGAGCATCCCACCTCCCTCAGTATACTGCATCCCACCGCCCTGAGAAGAGAGCATCCCACCTCCTTCAGGAGAGAGCACCATACCTCCCTCACTTGAGAGCATCCGAACTCCCTCAGGTGAGCACCACACCTGCCTCAGGAGAGAGAATCCCACCTCCCTCAGGAGAGAGTATCCCACCTTCCTCAGGTGAGCACCACACCTCCCTCAGGTGAGAGCATCCCACCACCCTCAGGTGAGAGCATTCCACCTCCCTCAGGAGAGAGCATCCCACCTCCCTGAGGTGAGCGCATCCTACCTCCCTCAAGAGAGAGCATCCCACCTGCCTAAGGAGAGAGCATCCAACTCCCTCAGGTAAGAGCATCCCAGCTCCCTCAGGAGAGACCATCTCACCTCCCTCAGGTGAGCACCACACCTGCCTCAGGTGAGAGCATCCCACCTGCCTCAAAATAGAGCATCCCACCACCCTCAGGTGAGCACCACACCTTCCTCAGGAGAGAGCATTTCACCTTCCTCAGGTAAAAGCATCCCACCTCCTTCAGGTGAGAGCATACCAACTGCCTCAGGTGAGCACCACACCTCCCTAGGAGAGAGCATCCCAACTCCCTCAGGAGAGAGCATAACACCTCCCTCAGGAGAGAGCATCCCACCTACCTCAGGTGAGATCATCCCACCTCCTTCAGGAGAGAGCATCGCCCCTCCCTCAGGAGAGAGCATCCCACCTCCCTCAGTAGAGAACATAACACCTCCCTCAGGTGATATTATCCCACCTCCTTCAGGAGAGAGCATCCCACCTCCATCAGGTGAGAGCATCCCACCTCCCTCAGGTAAGGGCATCCCACCTCCTTCAGAAGAGAGCATCCCACCTCCCCCAGGAGAGAGCACCACAGGTCCCTCAGGTGAGAGCATCCGACATCCCTCAGGAGAGAGCATCCCACCTCCCTCAGGAGAGAGCACCACACATCCCTCAGGGGAGAGCATCCCACCTCCCTCAGGTGAGAGCATCCCACCTCCCTCAGAGACAGCATCCCACCTCCCTCAGGAGAGAGCATCCCACCTCCCTCAGGTGAGCACCACACCTGCCTCAGGTGAGAGCATCCCAGCTGCCTCAGGAGAGAGCATCCCACCTCCCTCAGGAGAGAGCATCCCACCTCCCTCAGGAGAAAGCATTCCACCCCCTCAGCTGAGAACCACACCAGCCTCAGGTGAGAGCATCACACCTCCCTCAGGAAAGAGTATCACACCTCCCTCATTTGAGAGCATCCCATCTCCCTCAGGTGAGAGCATCCCACCTGCCTCAGGTGAGAGCATCCCACCTCCCTCAGGTGAGAGCATCTCACCTCCCTCAGGAGAGAGCACCACACCTCCCTCAGGTGAGAGCATCCCACCTCCGTCAGGAGAGACCATCCCACCTCCGTCAGGATAGAGCATCCCACCTCCCTCAGTATACTGCATCCCACCGCCCTGAGAAGAGAGCATCCCACCTCCTTCAGGAGAGAGCACCATACCTCCCTCACTTGAGAGCATCCGAACTCCCTCAGGTGAGCACCACACCTGCCTCAGGAGAGAGAATCCCACCTCCCTCAGGTGAGAGCATTCCACCTCCTTCAGGAGAGAGCATCCCACATCCCTCAGGTGAGAGCAACCCACCTCCCTCAGGAGAGAGCACCACACCACCCTAAGGAGAGACCATCCCACCTCCCTCAGGAGAGAGCATCCCACCTCCCTCAGGAGAGAGCATCACACTTCCCTCAGGTGATAGCACCCCACCTGCCTCAGGTGAGAGCTAAGCACTTCCCTCAGGAGAGAGCATCCAACCTCCGTCAGGTGAGAGCACCCCATTTCCCTCAGGAGAGAGCATCCAACCTTCCTCAGGTGAGAGCATCCAACCTCACACAGGAGAAAGCAACCCACCTGCCTGAGGAGAGAGCATCTTACCTGCCTCAGGTGAGAGCATACCAGCTGCCTCAGGTGAAAGCATAACACCTGCCTCAGGTGAGAGCATCACACCGGCCTCAGGTGAGCATCACAACTCCCTCAGGAGAGAGCATCCCACTTCACTAAGGTGAAAGCATCCCACCTCCCTCAGGTGAGAGCATCCGACCTCCCTCAGGTGAAAGCATCCCAACTCCCTCAGGTGAGCACCACACCTCCCTCAGGATAGAGAATCCCACCTCCCTCAGGTGAGAGCATCCCACCTCCCTCAGGAGAGAGCATCCCACCTCCCTCAGGTGAGAGCATCACACCTGCCTCAGGAGAGAGAATCCCACCTCCCTCAGGAGAGAGCATCCCAACTCCCTCAGGTGAGAGCAACCCACCTCCCTCAGGAGAGAGCACCACACCACCCTAAGGAGAGACCATCCCACCTCCCTCAGGAGAGAGCATCCCACCTCCCTCAGGAGAGAGCATCACACTTCCCTCAGGTGATAGCATCCCACCTGCCTCAGGTGAGAGCTAAGCACTTCCCTCAGGAGAGAGCATCCAACCTCCGTCAGGTGAGAGCACCCCATTTCCCTCAGGAGAGAGCATCCAATCTTCCTCAGGTGAGAGCATCCAACCTCACACAGGAGAAAGCAACCCACCTGCCTGAGGAGAGAGCATCTTACCTGCCTCAGGTGAGAGCATACCAGCTGCCTCAGGTGAAAGCATAACACCTGCCTCAGGTGAGAGCATCACACCGGCCTCAGGTGAGCATCACAACTCCCTCAGGAGAGAGCATCCCACTTCACTAAGGTGAAAGCATCCCACCTCCCTCAGGTGAGAGCATCCGACCTCCCTCAGGTGAAAGCATCCCAACTCCCTCAGGTGAGCACCACACCTCCCTCAGGATAGAGAAACCCACCTCCATCAGGTGAGAGCATCCCACCTCCCTCAGGAGAGATCATCCCACCTCCCTCAGGTGAGAGCATCACACCTGCCTCAGGAGAGAGAATCCCACCTCCCTCAGGAGAGAGCATCCCAACTCCCTCAGGTGAGAGCAACCCACCTCCCTCAGGAGAGAGCACCACACCACCCTAAGGAGAGACCATCCCACCTCCCTCAGGAGAGAGCATCCCACCTCCCTCAGGAGAGAGCATCACACTTCCCTCAGGTGATAGCATCCCACCTGCCTCAGGTGAGAGCTAAGCACTTCCCTCAGGAGAGAGCATCCAACCTCCGTGAGGTGAGAGCACCCCATTTCCCTCAGGAGAGAGCATCCAACCTTCCTCAGGTGAGAGCATCCAACTTCAAACAGGAGAAAGCAACCCACCAGCCTGAGGAGAGAGCATCTTACCTGCCTCAGGTGAGAGCATCCCACCTGCCTCAGGTAAAAGCATAACACCTGCCTCAGGTGAGAGCATCACACCGGCCTCAGGTGAGCACCACACGTCCTTCAGGAGAGAGCATCACACTTCCCTCAGGTGAAAGCATCTCACATCCCCAAGGTGAGAGCATCCGACCTCCCTGAGTAAGAGCATCCCACCTGCCTCAGGAGAGAGCATCCCACCATTCTCAGGTGAGAGCATCCCATCTCCCTCAGGTGAGAGCATCCCACTTGCCTCAGTAGAGAGCATCCCATCTTCCTGAGCTGAGCACCACACCCGCCTCAGGTGAGAGCATACCACCTGCCTCAGGAGAGAGCATCCCATCTACCTCATGAGAGAGCACCACACCTCCCTCAGGTGAGAGCATCCCACCTGCCTCAGGAGAGAGCATCCCAAATACCTCAGGAGAGAGCATCCCACCTGCCTCAGGTGAGAGCATCCCTCCTGCCTCTGGTGAAAGCATCCCACCTGCCTCAGGTTAGAGCATCCCACCTGCCTGAGGTGAGCACCACACCTCCTTCAGGAGAGAGCACCACACCAGCCTCAGGTGAGCACCACACCAGCCTCAGATGAGCACCACACATACCTCAGGTGAGAGCATCCCACCTGCCTCAGGTGAGAGCATCCCTCCTCCCTCAGGTGAGAGTATCCCACCTGCCTCTGGAGAGAACATCCCACCATTCTCAAGTGAGAGCATCCCACCTCCCTCAGGAGACAGCTTCCCACTGGCCTCAGGAGAGAGCATCCCACTTGCCTCAAGAGAGAGCATCCCACCTGCCTCAGGAGAGAGCATCCCACCTACCTCAGGTGAGAGCATTCCACCTCCCTCAGGTAAGAGCATCCCACCTGCCCAGGAGAGAGCATCCCACCTTACGCAGGTGAGAGCATCCCACCTCCCTCAGGTGAGAGAATCCCACCTGCCTCAAGAGAGAGCATCCCACGTCCCTCAAGTGAGAGCATCCTACCTCCCTCAGGAGAGAGCATCTCACCTCCCTCAGGTGAGCACCACACCTCCCTCAGGAGAGAGCGATCCACCTCCCTCAGGTGAGAGCATCCCACCTTCCTCAGGTGAGAGAATCCCACCTGCCTCAAGAGAGAGCATCCCACCTCCCTCAAGTGAGAGCATCCTACCTTCCTCAGGAGACAGCATCTTACCTC